>NC_141154.1:17180156-17480156 GCF_053477565.2 Lygodium microphyllum | reverse complement strand
CTTTCTACCTATCTCAAGCACCGGTTTGGGGAAAACCCAACTCCAATGCTCGATTCGAAGCGCACAAGCGCTCAAGGCTTGAATCCATTGATCCCGACAATGGAACCAAAATGTGGGAGCTTTCACTCAACCGCCAAGACCCTCGGACCGCTTATTGTTTCAAGCGTTCCAAGCCGAGCACTAATGGCTACCTCTCACATAGCCGACGCGCAATGCCTACCTTACGGATGTAGTGAGCTTACCTTGATGCCGTTCGAGTTACCTCCTCTCCCACGCACTCCGGTAGCTCCACGATCCAAGTGCAAGCTTCAAGCAAGCTCCATCCTCAAGCTCCACACTCCAAGCTCCATGTCCGTGAGCAAGACAAGACAAGAGAAGAGAAGAGAAGAAGAGAGGAGAAGATGGAGAGCTTCTCCTCCTCGGTCCCTCACCCTCACACACTCACTCTCTCACACTCTCACACTCCCTCTCTCGAGCACAAGCTCAAGCAAGCAAGAACAAGAAGAAGAAGAGAGCTACTTTTGGCAACACACAAGAATGAGCTTCTCATTCACTTTTCAACTTTATATACAAAACCCTAAATCCCTTTTGGGCAGTCATCCCCGTTTCCCCTTTTTACATGGCCGGCCATTAGCCTAGGCCCCTTTTCCCATTGTCCTTTTATCTTCCTAGCTTCCTTTCCTCCACCCGTCTACATTTACAAATTGCACGGGTGAGAGCCCGGCGCCCTTTTACAAGATTTTAGGGTGCGCCTTTTTATTTTAAAATGCGCCTTTCCCCTTTTGCATTTGCCTTGGACTTTTAAGGTTGCTCTTGCACTTTTGGCCTTTTCTCCTATTCTTTCTTTAGTCAGGCTACCTTTTTTCCGCCTTTGCCCTATATCTTTTTTATTTCCTTTTGCTTTCTTCCTTTTGCTTTCTTCGTGTTGGGGTTAACACCATCCTAGGAACATAGGCTTAATGTCATTAGGGGTAGGAAGGGCCAATGGGGCTCCCCTTCCGAAGAGTGGCTGCGGCCTGTTTACTAGGTAAGGCTAGCCATATGGTTGCGAGTACGGAAGTCTTCTCAGCAATCTGCAATGCGCGACGTCGTAACCAAACCTGCCGCAGTTAGTGCAAGGTCTCGACCTAGGGTCTTGACACTCAATTGGCAAGTGGTTTTTGCCATAGTACATGCATTGGACATGCGGGTGCGTTGGTCATCTCAATATGTCTTGCAGCTTGGCTATCTCCATCTTGACATCAGCCAAGTCTTGGTTTGTCTCGGTGGCTTTCCCTTTATCTTGGGATGATGGGGCTGGTCATTCACTAGAGGCTGACGCTCTCTCTGAACTTCCCGAGTTGGTTTCTTCTGAGTTGGAGCTCCTGGAGCTCTGCTCTTTCAGCTGATCATCAACTCTAGCTAGCGCATCTGACTGCAAGCTCGAGTTGCCTGCCAAGGCCTTTTACAATTCCTCGTTTCGAATTCCACTGATGAATACAGTTGAAATTGCTCTTTCAGTCGGTCATTCGCTCATAGGGATTCTCTTGAAGAGACTCCTCACGTGGGTTACATAATCGCGAATGTCCTCCCTCTCTTTTTTCTTGACATTCATCAATCATACTAGCAGATTGTCGGAGTATCCAGGCTCGGAAAATCTCTTGATGAAGAGATTTTTGAGGCAATTAAAATTGGCTCGCTTTGCAATATCTAAGCTTGTATACCAATTCCTACCCTTGTCACCTAAGCAGAGCCCAAACGCTTGAGAGCGCTGATTTAGGTCGCTGAGGCAGTTGGCTTCACAGACTTGCTCAAACTGCTCTACAAAGCTGTATGGATCGTCGTGGGGTTGGTACTTGTGAGCTGCATTGCGACTATTGGGATTTTAGACTGGCTCCTAGAGCCTTGGGTTGCTCCTAATCCTGCCAGTAGTGATGTCACCAATGCTATGGAGCTTTGCTCTGTTGTGGTGTTGTCTAGCAGTTGCTTAATGAGAAGCTCGTTGAGTGTTAAGTCTTCTTCTAGGGCCCTCTCGTGATCCTTTTGATTTCTACAGGTTAAGTTTAGCACCCGCTGCACCTCGCGCAACTCCGTTCCTTGCCTTTGGCTCCTAACCTGCTGGTCTCTATTGTATTCGACTATGCTTTGCAATGCCTTGTGGGCTAGCTTTCTCTCTTCTTCTAAGTCTGTGATGATAGCATCTGCTGCCCTACCACAGTGCTCATACCGGGTGTGCACATCAGAGCTATTGACCAGCTGTTGAATAGCCTTTGGGAAGATGCCTAAGTCGAGTTCCTCGTTAGACCTACGTGTCAAGAATTGCGTGGTGGGGGGAGTTGCTCAAGATGCTGCGCGGAACACACATAGAATGCACAAGGAGAAGCTCACTCAAGAGACAAGAAGAGAGATGGAGGCCAAAACGTTTTCTTGTTGATTTCTTCTTCTTCTTCCACACACTTTTACAATGTACACAAAGTATAGATAAGATACAACATAAAGGAAAGTGGCCTATTAAGTCAAACAATGCATAACCGACTACACTAGTCGACTGGCGCTATAACTATGCCAGTTGTAAATATGTGTAACAACCTGAATATAATAAGTAATGAGTCAGTGGCCATGTGTGAGTCATAATGACCACTGACGTACTAAGTGTAGACGTGTGGACCCATCTAATCAGGCGGTCCATCATCAATGTCCGCATGTGTTGAGCTTGTCATCTCAACACTCCCCCTCAGGCTCAACTGCATCTCTGCGACTCCAAGTAAGCTTCGAAACTTTTGAAGCTTCTCTGTACCTAATGCCTTCATGAAAATGTCAGCTATCTGATCCTGTGTGCTGACATACACCAAGTCAATCTCACCTGCTAGTACCTTCTCTCTCACAAAGTGGTAGTGTACCTCAATATGTTTTGTCCTAGCATGGAACACGGGGTTCCTAGCCAACTGTATACTGCTCATGTTGTCACAATAAATGACAACTGGACCTTGCACCTGCACATCCAAATCAGCCATTAACTTTTGTAGCCATACTACCTCACATGCTGCAATAGCAGCACCTCTATACTTAGCCTCTGTACTCGACAAGGCAACTATAGATTGCTTTTTGCTACTCCAAGCAACTGCTGCACTACCAAGAGAGAACATGTATCCGCTGGTAGATATTCTATTAGACATACTACCAGCCCAATCTGCATCTGTGTATCCAAACACCTATACATCTGTACCTGCCTCATAGAAAAGTCCATAATGTAATGTGGACTTCACATATCTCAATATGCGTCTGACTGCATCCAAATGTGGCTTTCTAGGTACTTGCATAAACTGACTCACAAGACCAATAGCGTAGCTCAAGTCTGGCCTTGTAATGGTAATGTAGATCAAACTTCCCACTATCCTCCTAAACATAGTAGGGTCTTCTATCTCATCCCCAATATCAGCACTCAACTTTACATTTTGCTCCAACGGGACTGAAAGTGGTTTGCATGCTGTCATACCATACTTGGACAACATATCCAAGCCATACTATCTTTGGGACAGCCATATACCATCATCACATCTAATCACCTCAATACCAAGGAAGTACCTTACCTCACCTAAATCCTTTATCTCAAACTTCTTCTTCAAATTGCCCTTGACTTCAGCAATCCCACTATCACTATCACCTGTAATAATCAAGTCATCCACATAGATGACTATGATGACTAAACCTGCATCTCCCTTTCTCACATAAAGTGAGTGATCAGCATCAGAAACATAAAAACCAATATTGACAAGATACTCTCTGATCTTGTCAGACCATGCTCTAGGTGCTTGCTTGAGCCCATAGAGCGCCTTCTTCAACCTGCACACATACGTGAGATGCTTTAAATCCTCATAACCTGCTGGTTGATCCATATACGCTTCTTCCTGCAAATCACCATGCAAGAAGGCATTCTTTACATCCATTTGTTGCAACCTCCAACCTTTGGCTGCTGCCAAAGCAATCACACATCTGACAGTTGCCATCCAGCAACTGGACTGAAGGTTTCATCATAATCTATGCCATATGTCTGGGCATAGCCTTTTGCAACCAGCCTAGCTTTGTACCTACTAATAGAACCATCTGGATTGTGCTTAATCTTATAAACCCACTTACATCCAATATCTTTCTTTCCCTTTGGCAATGATACTAGATCCCAAGTCTTATTGGTCTCTAATGCAGCCATCTCCTCATCCATTGCTGCATCCCAATGAGTATGACCAATAGCCTCCTCAAAACATGTGGGCTCAACATCCTCAACTAGTTTCACCATATAAGCATAATGGTGAGCTGCATAACCTTCAAAACCAAATCTTTTAACAAGGTATCTCACCCTGCTAGACCTGCGTACCACTAGATCACTCAATGGAGTCTTTGCATTAATGCGTGCTCTCCACACACCTGGAGTCCTCACTGAAGGAATGCCAAGCTCATCATCCAAGCTCTCTGAGCCACTGGAGTCTCCATCAAGAACTGCATCAATGCCTTCTGACACTTTATTCTTTCCTTTCTCTTTACCTGTAGTGCTACTAGATGCACCCGAAGATGTAGAGGTACTCTTTAGTCTCCCAGACAAAGGACTACCAGATGATGTCTCTGGTCCACTAAGAGTTCGGGATTCTTGCTTTTCAGCCTACACATGAGTGTCATGATCATCATCATCATCCAATGCATCACCACTAGATGCATACCAACTGCTCATTTCATCAAAGATGACATCCCTGCTCACTCTGAACTTACATGTGACAGGGTCATAACAGCAATACCCTTTCTGCTCTAAAGAGTATCCAATAAAGACACACTTTTCAGCCTTTGGATCTAGTTTCTTTCACAACTCATGTGGCACATGAACATACGCCAGCCAAACACTTTCAAGTGTGAAACATCAGGCTTCTTACCAGTAAAACATTCTTCAGGGGTCATACCATGAACTGCAGTTGTGGGATTTCTATTCATAATATAAACAGCAGTATGAACAGCCTCAGACAAAAAATGCTTAGGCATATTCTTTTCAGCCATCAAGGCGCGTGCAACTTCTGCAATATGCCTATTTTTCCTTTCTACAACCCCATTTTGTTGTGGGGTATATCTGCATGTGAACTGTCTCTTTATCCCATGACACCTCAGAAAATCCCTGAACTCATTCGAGAGGTACTCTCCCCCTCCATCTAACCTCAAGCACTTTACTTTCAAGCCTGTTTCTCTTTCAACTGCAGCTTTGAAAGTTCTAAAGTGCTCAAATGCTTCACTCTTTTCCTTCATAAAATGTACCCACAGCTTTCAAGAACAATCATCAATGAATGTGACAAAGTATGAACTGCCTCCAAGAGATACATTTTGTGTAGGCCCCCAAATGTCTGTATGCACAACATCAAGGATATTTCTGCTTACATCTCTGTCATGTGAAAAGGGTTGTCCTACCTGCTTACCAAATTGACATGCTTCGCATATCTTATGAAATTTTGCAACTCTAAATGTAGGCAAATCTATAACCAACCCTTTGGACTGCATTAGTTTCAGCCTTTGTACATTTGCATCTCCAATGCGTTTGTGCCAAATTTCAATATCTGCAACAACACCTTTTCCTTTAGCATACATAGCACCATTCATAGTAGGAATTCCAATATCCAGAGTAAACATACGTCCAACTCTACTTCCCTTTGCTACCAACCTGCACTTGTCATTGAAGTCTTCTACAAAGCAGCCCTTTGCATTAAATCTAACTTGCAGCCCTTGCTCTACCATTTAACCGACTGACACCAAGTTCTTTGTAATAGATGGCATATGTAATACATCTGAAAGACTCTTTGTCTTACCATCATGCAAGGACAAGGAAACTTTTCCAATGTGTGAAATTGGGTGGCATGAGTCATCACCCATCTGCACATAACCTGCATTCTGCAAATCCTGCATCTCTCCAAACCATTCTGCATGGCTGGTCATATGATTGGATGCACCTGAATCAACATACCAAACATCTTCATGTGTTCCCTTTCCTGTAACAGCATTCAGCATATGCTGCATAACGAACAAACGTTCATTTTTGTCTTCATTTTTTCGTGAAGACGATGCAAAGTTTCCTTGCTACAACTTACCACTGCAAATATCATCTTTCTTAGCATAACATTGGGCTACAATATGACCTGTTTTGCCATAGTAGTGATACATAATATCAGAATTGTTAGAGCCTCTGTTTTGCCATCCACCTCTTCCTCTGAAGCTCCCCCTGCCTCTAAATTTACCACGACCTCCTAAAACCTACATATCGCCAAATTGCTGATTCAATCTGTTTTGGTGGTTGTCACTACCACGTCCTGTACCGTGGCCTCGTGAAGAGAACCTGCCACGTCCCCTTCTTGAACTGGAGTAGAAAGCCCGGACCTGTTCACCACTTTTTTCAGATGTCTCACTCTGCATGTTGATTTCTTCAATGATCATTAGAGAGACCAACTCATCGAAATCTGGGAATGGCTTTCTAACATATACGGAAGTTACAAAAGACTTCCAAGCCTTTTCATTGTTAAGTCCACTCAAGGTTGATGACACCAAATCATCATCATCGGGCATTGCATCAATCGCTGCCAATGCATCTGCAATGCTCCTTACCTTCAATGCATACTCATTGATAGACATCTTCCCTTTCTTCAATGTATTCAACTCTTGCTTGAGTTGAATCTTTCGTGCCTTTGTATTTACAGAAAACATACTTTCAAGTATGGTCCAAGTTGCATATGCATTCTCTGCATTTCTAATGTGTCCCAGCATATTATTGTCAATTACTGCAGACAACCAATACATGGCCTTCTTGTCTTTTGCATTCCATTCCTTTCGTGCCTTTGTCTCTTTTGTAGTTGGAGGATCACTCACCTCCGGCTCCTTTTCTTTACCTGAAACAAACTCATAGAGGCCTTTTCCAATAAGGAAATTCGTGACACGGAACTTCCATGAAGGGTAGTTGTTCTTGTTGAGCTTCTCAATGATGGGGCTTCCACTGTTCTTTGCCATTATCACAAAACTAATACCAAACAGCAAGCAAATCTTCTACAACCCTCGACCTGTAGTGCACAGCAATACACCAGACAGCCTTTTTCATTGTCTGCTCAACAATATATGCAATCTGCAACCAATTTGCAGATAAACCTTGTGTTTACTTGCTGGTAAATACCTTTGAACTTACAGATCTAAAATCTGTAACCTGCGCACCCACTTTCGGTCAATACAGTCGAAGTCACAGTGTACCCTGAAACCGTTGTCCGCAACCTTGCGGCTCTAAAATGGGCCCTGAAACGGCTTCAGATGCCCAAAATACACAGTGCTCTTTGTGCACACCAAATCTCACTGCAATCTGAGATTTTTGCTCTGCCCTACTTCCGGTGCCTCCATAGGCACTATCCAAGAGAGAGAGTGGAAGAATGGGAGAGCTTCTTACCCGCGGCTTGCTTGCTCGAACCTTGCTTCTTCTCCTTTGCTTTAGCCTTTGAAATCAGCCTCTCTCAGTGGTGCGGCTCTGATACCATGTCAAGAATCACGTGGTGGGGGGAGTTGCTCAAGATGTTGCGCCGAACACACACAGAATGCACAAGGAGAAGCTCACTCAAGAGACAAGAAGAGAGATGGAGGCCAAAACGTTTTCTTGCTGATTTCTTCTTCTTCTTCCACACACTTTTACAATGTACACAAAGTATAGATAAGATACAACATAAAGGAAAGTGGCCTACTAATTCAAACAATTTATAACCGACTATACTAGTCGACTGGCGCAATAACTATGCCAGTTGTAAATAGGTGTAACAACCTGAATATAATAAGTAATGAGTCAGTGGCCATGTGTGAGTCATAATGACCACTGACGTACTAAGTGTAGACGTGTGGACCCATCTAACCAAGCGGTCCATCATCAATGTCCGCATGTGTTGAGCTTGTCATCTCAACACTGCGGTCTTAGATTTCTTCTGCCATAGTCGAGTTCTTGTTCTCCACCAAGCTATCGAACAGGTTGAGTAGGTTTGTCAAATCCACTTCGTTGGCGCCGCTTTCTTGGTCCTACTTTTCGTGTTGATGGTTTGTCTACATCTTTGGGTTCTCTCCTATTGGTGGGTTCCTTGAGTGGTTTATGTGAGTGAGTTCCTTGACTTATTAAATACAGTCCTTAATTTATCTCCACTCACAGTGTGTGTGTTCCTTCTAGTGCACTTGTGCTCAATCAGAATTTGAGTTTTCCTTAAGTGTACTTCAAGTGCAGAAATTCAAGGTGAGTGCAGCAAGCAATCTCTAAGCGTCTTACGTACTCTCGCTTCATCTTAGGCCTGATAGGCTTTGTCAATCAATTCTCTGGCCGTCTTAACGGGGTTTAGGGTTTTTCTATTACGTTGCCTTGCTCGGTTTTGGGTCCAATCAGGGTTTTATGGCTCAATGGGTTGCCCCTCGATCTCTAGGCCTCGCAACAGCCTACTCAAGCTGCTAAGCAGCTGTGCCTTATGATTTTGTCTATTCCGTGAGCCAGAATCAAGTTTTGAGCATCAGGAGGACTTGCGACAGTTTGCGCTGCTGAGCTCTAGCCAGGTCAGGTCAAATTTCGGAAAAGTTGAGCCAAATTCACACTCGGCCCAACTAGTCCGAATTGTAGGGGGCCAAGTGGGTGACTCAAACGGGCTGAGGCACATGGGCCAAGGGCCAAAACACACTGGTCCAAGTGTCAAACTGTTTGTGGGCCAAGGGCCGAGTGCTATCACTTGGACAGGCCGAGGGTCGAGTCAGGTTGAGGGCCAAGTCGGGTCGAGGGCCGAGGGCCGAGTTGGTCAAGGGGCCGAGTGCCGTTACTCGAACAGGCCGAGTAGACTATGGGCCGAGGGCTGATTAGGGTTTTTGAGTCAAGCCGGCCGAATGGCAAGGGCCGAGGGCTGAGTCTCAGACTCGGCCCAAAAATGGTCTCTCAAACGGGCCGAACACGACGCGACGAATGCCGCACGACGACGATTTCGATCAAATCTCACGATTTTGACAATCACTCCAAGCACAAACTTCCAAATCTTAACTAAGGTGCCAAGGGAATGATTGGTATACCTCAAATGAGCGGTAGGCTCTCCGATGACGAGATCGAATCGAATCTTTGCGGGCTCTCTCTCTCTCTCTCTCTCTCTCTCTCTCAGCAATGGTTGCAAATGAGCTCTCCCACAAGAGAAGAGAAGAGAAGAGGAGAGGATATGGTAAAGAGCTTCACCCTCTTGATCGCTCACTCCCACACACTCACTCTCTCACACTCTCACACTCCCTCAGCAAGGAGAAGATAAGAAGAGAAGAAGAAGAGAATTCTTGTTAGCCACACCCAAAGAATGAGCTTCCATTCACTTTTTGAACTTTATATACAATCCCTAAAATCCCATGGGCACCCATCCCCCTTTTTTATACAATCGGCCATTGTGGCAAGGTCCTTTCTCTATTTCCCTCTTCTAGCCTTATGCCTCTAGCCTACATCCATCTAATACTTTGCAATTGGAACAGGAGGGAGCCTGGCGCTCTTTTACACAAGCATTTGGAGTTTTTTGAGGCGCCTTTCATTTAAAATTACGCTTTTGGCCCCAGCTTAGCTTTAGAGGCCGCATGCATGTCTTTGCTCTTTTTCCATCCTCTTCCCACTTTTTCATTTATTTTTTCGCTTTCTTGACTTGGGGTTAACAAAGGGTATGTGCTCATTCTAATGAAGCGTTATTTGTGATGTGTTTAGGGTCTTACCAAGACTCCATTGAGCATACTTGAGTGGGGCCAATGAGCATTATAAAGCTCAGATCTACTGTAAACACATCCTCTCAGGCTACGTGAACTATGCCTACATCAACAAACTTATGCTCTGCTACAAATCTTGACATTGGGATGCTCATCGGTTGACATAAAGTGCTTGCCCATAGACACTGGATGGTACTTGAAGGTTGTACTATGCTATTTCCTTTGTGGGAGCTCATCTATGAACTGTAATAGTGAATTGTAGACCTAAAATTAATTTTGAACTGTAATGGTACTTGAAGGACAGCATGTACTTTGTCATGATTGACACACAGGAACTCTCTTACATGCTCAAAAAGCATCATTGAAGCATAGGTATATGCAAGAAGGACATATGAACAAGTTCTTGTGCCTTGGAGTTGAAATTTGGAGGTCAAAACATTTAGATCTAGAAGCCTTTTACAAGCTAAAAATTGTCATAGATGTGTAAATAGCAAGCATTGTCTGCACTTGAAGCATTACATGACATTGGTTGGTTCCTACGAACTATATGACTTGGGATATGTCTACTGAATGTCTAGAGGACTAAGACAAGCATTGAATGCTACTAAAAATTGAGGTATGGAGCTTAAAAAAATGCATTTAAGGTGTTTTGGCTAGTTAGAAGTAGGGAACATAGTCCATGTCTTTGCTCTTTGAAGATAGAGTGTCTATGGTTGTATGTATGGTCATGTATGGACCCCAACACACTAAAGCAAATGTGTGAAGCGTTTTGAAGACATTTTTGAGCTACATAAACTTTTTTTTAATGAACATTTGCTGATTACAACCTGTGAATAGGAGTTTTGACACTTGTACTTGTTGGTTATGCACTGATTGGTGCCTGAATGATCATGTATGGAACCATATATGTACTAGTAGATATTATGGAGGTTTTGGAGAATGTATGACATGTATACATCTCAGTTTTAGCTGTGAATCAGCTGCTGGTCATTGACAGTTCATAGATTTTAGACTGCATGTATGTACCCTCGAAATAAGGTTGCATGATACAGACTTAAACCAACTACATGGTCTATGTATCGACTGATGTACCTACGGGTTATGCCACATGTTTGTGGATGGTTTTGAGATGTTGATGGGCTGAAATATCATGGTTTCAACATTGAAGTTTTTGTAGAAAAATATCATAAATATTCAAAGACTTCAGTTGGTCATACTTGTTGGCTTGCAGGTAGTCATGCATTGGTGAGACATTGTCTATTGCAGGTAGTTAGTCAGACATCACTGGATGTGATTTCCCAAAGGATGCTTGGGACATACTCATGAAGAACTATGGAAATATAACATGTGCACAAAATATTTAACTGAAACATCAATTTAACAACATGTCTAGGAATGGCAGAAGCATCCAGGCTTACACCACGGAGATTAGAACTATAGCAAACCAGCTTGCCACTATTGGATCATAGGTATCTCAAGATGATATGATTGCAGTCACTCTGAATGGACTTGGCAAGGAATATAAAGCATTTGATACATCTATTTCTATTAAATCTGAAGCCCTTGATTGAGATGAATTTCTTACTTTGTTGTTGCATGAGGAAGTAAAGCTTGGATTGAACACAAGTTCTAGTACATCTCAAAGCAGAGACATTATCCTTTATTCTTGCCAGCATGGTAGAGGCAGTAGAGGTCATGGCTTGTTTTAAGGTTGAGGAGACACTCAAAACACCTATGGACAGCAGTAGCAGAGTAATTGGCATGGCACAAATACACAAGGCCAAGCGGCTTTAGAGGCAGGGAAAATCAACCCGAGGCAAAGGTGGTGGATCCTGGCAGTCAAATGATTAGTCCAATAGGGATAAGGACTATCATTATTGTGGTAGATATGGGGCTCATTGCAAAGTATTGTCATAAGAAGCAGGCAAATATGAAGGGTAAGGGCAGACAACATGGGAACTATGCATCTTCTAGCAATGCTCATGATGAGTAGGGTGACAAGTTGTTTGCCATGCAACATGTGTCCAAGAATGCACCTAGGAAAAACAAAGATGAGAGATGGTACATTGACTCGGGGGCTTCTTTTTGAGATATCGAGCTCCACTCGTGATACGCCAGGGTGACCGTTGTCTATTTATGTCACCGACTTGTCAGTTGCAGACACGGTTGGTACATCGCCCATGAATAATAGCTACATGATAGCTATCCTTATCTACTCTAGTTTGTGGCTCAGTTAGTATGCCACCTTAGTTAGTTGAGTTTGGTTTGAGACCCATATATAGGGTTCTTCTATTTCTTTGTACTTGAGTTCTTTTGTCTTACACAACTAAGAAGAGGAAAACTGTTTTCAGCCTCCACCCTTGTGTGTCCTCCCCCATTGTGCAAGCAAGAAAGCTTCAAGCGAGACTCCTTCCTTCTCTCCCACAATCTTGACATGGTATCAGAGCCTTGTTCGTGGTAAGGAGCTCAAGAAAGCAAGCCAAGCTCGCGGTGTTCTGGTAAGAGGAGCAGTGTTGCTTTCATTTTCTGTTTCGGGAGCAGATCTCTGCAGGTAGCACAGCCGGAAAGTGCAGGAGTGCATTGTCTCAAGTTGAGACGCCCTTCGCGGTGAAGCAAAAGGGCAGTATATGCTGCGGGCGAGGGCTTTAGCCCTCGGCGACCTTGTTTTTTTTATTTGAGGCCATTTCGGGGCCTGTTTTGGAGGTGGAAGTTTTCTGCACGCACTCAGAAAAAGGCCCAGTTTTATGCTGTGCAGCCACTATTCTACAGGTCGGTAAATAGTTACTGTAAAAATTGCATTGTATGCTTGTGCGCAGAGACATTGGGAGTTACAGAATCATCCATGTTGTCTGTTGATGCAAAATCGTCACTAGGAAGTGACTGTGTGGTCAAATACCACTTTCGCCAGTTTTGCAGATTTTCCCTTGTGAGGGTGAAGCTGTGGTTTTTGCAGTGACAGAATTTTTTGCAGTCTTCTGTAATGGCATCTGATTCTCTTTCACAGATTGTCATTGAAAAGCTTGACAAGAACAACTTCCAAGCATGGAAGTTTAGAATGACGAATTTCCTTATGGGCAAAGGATATTGGGAATTTGTTGCAGGAAATGAAGAAGAACCAGTTCTTCCTGATGTTCCCAATCAACAGCAAATGCAGGCATTTAAAACATGGCATGAGAGAGCCAGGAAAGTTATGTATTGGCTGTCTATCAGCATTTCAGACTCTATGATTGTGCATATTCAGGATGCAAGTACGCCAAAGGAGGCATGGGATACTTTGTCAAAAATGTATAGCACAAATACGCAAGCCAGGAAAATGCAGCTCAAGCAAGAGTTGCATAATGTGCAAAGAGAAAATATGAGCATCAACGACTACCACATGAAGGTGAAGAAGATTGCAGATGCACTTGCTTCCATTGGGTCACCAGTGAAAGATGATGATTTAGTTTCTGTGACCTTGAATGGTCTAGGAAAGGATTATGCACAGTTTCGGACATCCATTTCAGTTCGTGAAAGATTTCCTGATTTTGAGGAGTTGATTGCTCTTCTAATTTCTGAGGAACAGAGAAATGGTGGTGCATCTTCTTCAGGAGGAACTTCAAAAGAAGCTGTCTTCTACTCAAATGCTGGAAGAGGTAGAGGCAGAGGTAGAGGATGCCGATTTGCAGGCCGTGGTAGAAATCAGAATATGCAGCAAACTCAAGAAAACCAGTCCTATGGAGGAGGACGTGGTAACTCTAGAGGCAGGGGGAGCCAAAGAGGTCGTGGTGGATGGCAAAGAGGCCAAAATGCAAACAGTAATGTTGAATGCTACTATTGTGGTAAAATGGATCATATGGCTAAAGACTGCTATAAAAAGCAGAATGACATCATGAATGGAAAACTGCAACAAGGAAATTATGCATCCTCTAGTAGACAGGGTGATGACAGAAATGAGCATATGTTTATGGTGCAGCACATGAACAATTCTGTGACAAGTGCAGAAGAAAGAAACGATGTATGGTATGTTGACTCAGGTGCATCAAACCACATGACAGGTCATGCAGAATGGATGGAGGATGCAAGGAAAATGGAAAAACCAGGATTTGTGGAGACTGGTGATGATACTGCACATCCTATTGTGCAGATTGGAAAAATTCCCTTGTCTATGCAGGATGGGAAAAAGAAATACCTGTCCGATGTATTTCATGTCCCGAATATCACCAAGAATCTGGTTTCTGTTGGTCAAATGGTTGAACAGGGCTTGCAGGTCAGATTTAATCCTCATGGATGCTTTGTTGAGGATATGAAAAATAAAGGTCGCTTGATAGCAAAAGGAAAGAAGAATGGCAGAATGTTTACATTGGATGCAGACATGTCTGAATTGAGTGCAGCAATGTTTGCACATGGGACCGGTGTAGTTGCAGATATTGATATCTGGCATAAACGCATTGGTCATGTTAATGTACAGCGACTTAAATCAATGCAGGCCCAAAATATTGTTGCAGGTTTGCTGAAATTCAAGGTTGCAGAAATGCATAAGGTATGTGAAGCCTGTCAATTTGGAAAACAGGCAAGGAAACCATTTCCTAGACATGTTCAAGAGAGTAAGAAGCCATTGGAATTAATCCACTCTGATGTGTGGATAACTAAAGCTGCATCTCTTGGAGGCTGTCATTATTTTATCAGTTTTATTGATGACTATAGCAGAAAAGTTTGGGTGTATTTTATGAAAAAGAAAAGTGAAGTTTTTGGGCATTTCAAAACTCTTAAAGTGATGGTTGAAAAAGAAACAGGCCTGCAGATAAAATGCCTAAGGTCAGATGGAGGGGGAGAGTACCTCTCAAATGAGTTTGCAAGGTTCCTGCAGGAGCATGGCATAAAGCAGCAATATTCATGCAGTCATACCCCACAACAAAATGGAATTGCAGAAAGGAAAAACAGGCATATTGGAGAGGTATCTCGTGCCATGCTCAATGAAAAAGACTTGCCAGATTTTTATTGGGCTGAAGCAGTTGCTACAGCAGTCTACATAATGAACAGGACTCCCACTGCAGCAATACATGGAATGACTCCAGAGGAGAGGTATACTGGTAGGAAACCAGATATTTCTCATTTGAAAATTTTTGGTTGCATTGCCTATGTACATGTGCCAGATGAGTTGAGATCCAAGTTGGATCCAAAAGCTGAGAAGTGCATCTTTATTGGTTACTCTCTGCAGCAAAAAGGGTATAGATGCTATAACCCTTCTACTCGTAAGTTTACAGTGAGCAGAGATGTTGTTTTTGATGAGATGAGTAGCTGGTATAAACCAGTAAATGTGATTGATGATGTAGATGCACAAAATGGTAATGCTGCACAGAATTCACAGCAGCAGTCACAAAATATTAGTGGACCTGGAGCGTCCTCTAGCAGTGATTCACATTCTTCGCCATGGACAGGCAGATTGAGATCAGGAGAATCTTCTCAAAGTAATGCAAATAGTGGTATGCATGTATCACGAAAAGGAAAAGAGAAGGTTGATCAGCCCATGTTTGATGTGAATGTAGGTCACTCTTATGTGGATGGTGAATCCAGTGGCTCAGAACAGAGCATTGATGATGAGTTGGGTATTCCTTCTATTGTTACACCTGGAGTAAGGAAGACCAGGGATGTTTTGAGAGCACCTGGGAGTGAACCTACTTTGCGCAAGTCTACGAGAGCTAGGTATCCTGTGGATAGGCTGAAATATGATGGATTTACAACCATTCACTATGCATATATGGTTAAAGTGATACAGGAACCAGAACCCACTTCTTTTGAGAAAGCCATGGGAAAAGAAAAATGGGAGAAAGCCATGGATGAAGAAATGGATGCCTTGGAAGCAAATGCTACATGGGAATTGGTACCTTTGCCTAAAGGTAAAAATGCAATTGGCTGTAAGTGGGTTTATAAGGTGAAGCACAATGCAGATGGTTCTGTGAATAGATACAAGGCAAGATTAGTAGTCAAGGGGTATGCACAAACATATGGCATTGACTATGAAGAAACATTCAGTCCGGTTGCAAGGATGGCAACCGTAAGAGCAGTCATTGCTATGGCTGCATCAAAGGGATGGTCTTTACATCAGATGGATGTAAAGAATGCCTTCTTGCATGGTGATTTGCAAGAAGAGGTCTATATGGAGCAGCCACCAGGTTATGTGCATGTTGTTCATCCTGAGTTTGTTTGCAAGTTGAAGAAAGCCTTGTATGGCTTGAAGTAAGCACCTAGAGCATGGTCTGACAAGATAGGACAGTATCTTGTCACTATTGGCTTTCAGATTTCCAAGGCAGATTTCTCACTTTATGTGAGAAAAACAGAGAAAGATATTATGCTACTTGTCATTTATGTTGATGATTTGATTATGACAGGTGATAGTGATGAAGATATCCTTCATGTGAAAATGCTATTGAAGCAGAAGTTTGAGATGAAGGATTTGGGAGAGCTGCGTTATTTCTTGGGCATTGAGGTGATTAGATCACCAAGTGGGATACAGCTCTTGCAGAGGCAGTATGGATTGGACATGCTGTCCAAATATGGGATGACAGGCTGTAAGCCTATTTCAGTTCCTTTGGAGCAGAATGTGAAGCTGAGCACCGATGCAGGTGAGCTTCTAGAAGACCCTACTATGTACAGACGCATAGTAGGAAGTTTGATTTATATGACTATTACCAGGCCAGATTTGAGCTATGCTGTTGGATTGGTAAGTCAGTTTATGCAGGCTCCAAGGAAACCACATTTGGATGCGGCTAGACGCATACTCAGGTATGTGAAGTCCACATTGCAGTATGGACTATTTTATGAGACTGGGGTTCAGATACAGTTGCATGGATACACTGATGCTGATTGGGCTGGTAGTATTTCTGATAGACGATCTACCAGTGGATATGTGTTCTCTTTTGGGAGTGCTGCAGTCACTTGGAGCAGCAAGAAACAGCCTACAGTTGCCTTGTCGAGCACAGAGGCTGAGTACAGGGGTGCAGCAATGGCTGCATGTGAGGTAGCTTGGTTGCATAAGCTACTTTATGATATGCATCAGTAACCGATGGACCAGTTGTCATTTATTGTGACAACATGAGTAGTATACACTTGGCAAATAACCCAGTCTATCATGCTAGAACAAAGCACATTGAGGTGCATTATCACTATGTGCGAGAGATGGTTTTACTAGGTCTTATTGATCTAGTTTATGTCAGCACAGAGGATCAGGTAGCTGATATATTCACGAAGGCATTGGGCGCAGAGAAACTGCGCAAGTTTAGAGACCTGCTTGGTGTGCAGGAATTGGGATTGAGCTCGAGGGGGAGTGTTGAGATATCGAGCTCCACTCGTGATACGCCAGGGTGACCGTTGTCTATTTATGTCACCGACTTGTCAGTTGCAGACACGGTTGGTACACCGCCCATGAATAATAGCTACATGATAGCTATCCTTATCTACTCTAGTTTGTGGCTCAGTTAGTATTCCAATTTAGTTAGTTGAGTTTGGTTTGAGACCCATATATAGGGTTCTTCTATTTCTTTGTACTTGAGTTCTTTTGGCTTACACAACTAAGAAGAGGAAAACTGTTTTCAGCCTCCACCCTTGTGTGTCTTCCCCCATTGTGCAAGCAAGAAAGCTTCAAGCGAGACTCCTTCCTTCTCTCCCACAATCTTGACACTTCTAACCATATGACACGCCATGGAGAGTGGTTTGATGAGTTGGTTGCAAGTTCACATGGTTATGTTTGTACTAGGGATGACACCCATCATGACATTCAGCACACAGGAGTTGTTTGTTTGATGATGCACCTGATGGTAAGAAAAAGAGCCTGCATGATGTATTGCATGTACCATCAATAAATAAGAATCTCTTGTTAGTGGGACAGATGGCAGAACAAAATCTGCAAGTTAGATTCAATAAATATTGATGCTTTATTGAAGAATATGGTAATGGCTACAAATTAATTGCTAGAGGTAGAAGGGATGGCAAGATGCTTACCTTGGACGCATCCATTCCAGAACTTAAGATAGCCATGTTTACAAATGATGAGGGTGCTATTCGGGATGTTGAGATTTGGCATAAGAGGATTGGACATGTTAATGTTCAAAAGCTAAAATCTATGCAACAAAAGAAAGTGGTACTTGGATTGCCCAAATTCAAGTATAATGACTTTGGCCATGTATGTCCTACATGTCAGTTTGGAAAGCAGGCATGATTTCCCTTTATGAGACATGTGAAGAATAGCTCGATACCTTTGTAGTTGATACACTCTGATGTCTGGGGTCCGTCTCATAATGCTTCATTTGGAGGTGCTCGTTACTAATGTATCTTTCATTGATGACTTCAATAGTAGGTACACTTGGCCGTACATATTGAAACATAAAGATGAAGTGTTTGATGCATTCAGAGATTTCAAGAAGCATGCTGAAAATTAGTTGGGCTAGTATATCTCTTGTCTT
Organism: Lygodium microphyllum; assembly: GCF_053477565.2. Lineage (NCBI taxonomy): Eukaryota > Viridiplantae > Streptophyta > Polypodiopsida > Schizaeales > Lygodiaceae > Lygodium > Lygodium microphyllum. Next base: position 17,461,995 of record NC_141154.1, on the reverse strand, counting down.
AGATTAGATGGAGGCGGAGAATATCTCTCTAAAGAGTTTGATAGGTATCTTATAAATATGGGATCATAAGACAGCTTACTTGCAGCTATACACTACAGCAGAACGGTGTAGAAGAGAGGAAAAATAGGGTACTGATCGAGTGAACTAGAGCCATGCTGAATGAAAAGTGTTTGCCTAATGCTTACTAGGCTAAAGCAGTGGTGACTATTGTATATGTGCTGAACAGAACCCCTACAACAGGGATTCATGATGTAACACCTTATAAGAGGTTATATGGTCATAAACTTGACATTAGGCACTTTTAAAGGTCTTTACACGCATTGATATGTGCATATTCCTAATGAAAAGAGGAAGAAATTGGACAACTTTTTTGTCAAGAGCTTGTTTTTGGGTTATGCACAAGATAGGAAGGCCTATAAATGTTATGTGTTGTCTACTCATGAGACATTGATAAGCAAAGATGTTTCTTTGATGAGCTAGCCTCATGGTATGGGAATCCAATTGCAGTGGCTACAAATGGATTAGCTAGCACAAGTAATGCTGAAAATACACCTGCAGTTAGTACATCTATGAGTGGTCCGACAAGTGATGTGTCATCTACAGTGAGTCCTTGGTCAGGAAGATTGCAGAATTGCACTCCTACGTCCACTGACACGAACATGCCAATGAGAGGGAGATTGGATAAGGGAAAAGAAAATATGTTTGAGGATGTAACAGGTCCACTTACTACAGGTTATGAGTCGTTCAGTAGTGATAGCTTGGATAGTGAGTTGGGGATTCCTTCTGTTATGACACCTAGTGCAAGGCAGAATTGGTATGCACCACCTCATGAGAGGCAAGCTCAAAGTGAGCCATAATTGAGAAGATTTGAGAGGTTCATAAGACCAATTGATAGGTTTACATACACTTGATATTCAGCCCATCATTATGCCTATATGACTAAGGTGATAGGTTTCAAAGAACCCACTAAATTGATGAGGCAGCTACTGTAGATGAGAAATGGTGCACTGCCATGGACGAAGAGTATTCAGCTTTGGCTGAAAATGGAACATGGGATTTGGTTCACTTTCCTGAAGGCAAAGTCCCCATTGGCTGCAAATGGGTGTACAAGGATAAATGCAGGTTGAATGGGTCATTGGAATGCTATAATGCTAAAAGGGTATGCACAACAGTATGGCCTTGACTATGAGGGGACTTTCAGCCTTGTAGCTAAAAGCTAAAATGGAACCAATCGGAATAGTCATTGCATTGGCAGTAGCTAAAGGCTAGAAGTTATGGAAAATGGATGTAAAATTTTCCTTTTTGAATGGTGACTTATAGGAAGAAGTTTATTTGGAGCAGCCTAAAGGCTATGTGCATCCAGATTTTTTGACACATGTATGCAAGCTGAAAAATGTATTATATGGGCTGAAATAGGCACCTAGAGCTTGGAATGCTCAAATTAGCAATTAGTTATAGCAGCATGGATTTAGATTGGGTGATGCAAATCATAGCTTATTTGTGAAGAAGACAGATCATGGCTGTGTTTCTGGTTGTCTATGTCGATGATTTAATCATTATTGGAGATTATAAGAGTGGGATTACTGAAATAAAGTCATTGTTGTAGGTTGAATTCAAAGTCAAAGATCTTGGTGAGCTAAAAAAATTTCTAGGAATTGAGGTAGTGTCTACACCTCTAGGCATATGGTTATTGCAGAAATAGTATGCTTGTGACATGTTACAGAAGTATGGTATGGTTGAATGTAAGGCTATGGATACACCCCTAGACTAAAATGTCAAGCTACAAATTGATATTGGGACTACCCTCCAAAGCCTATGCCTTGAGGTTGATATTGGTTCTTGGGTCTGCACTCCAAATCCTATGCCTCGACCTCTACCTAACACCATCACCAGTACACGTCGGTAATCCATAAGGATTGCATTGCTCTCTTTGTCATAAGACACATAAGGGTGCACATAAGGCTCTTCATCATTTAACTCCTCCACATAGTGAACTAGAGCATCGCTCAATGGATGGGTCACATAGGGTTAGGTGGTCTAGGTATACTTGTGGGTTTTATCTCTATCCTAGGAATGGCCAATTCAGCATCATTAGGTGCCAAGAGAGCCAATGGAGCTCCCCTCCCAAAAACATTTTGCGGCCTATTCACTAGGTAAGGCTGTTCATATGGTTGTGAATATGGGAGTCTCCTCAGTAGCCTACAATGCAAGGGATCATGATTGAACCTACCAAAATTGGTGCAAGGTCAGGACCTCGGGTCCTAGCACTTGGCTGGTAGGTGGTTTCCGCCATAATATATGCATTGGATGTAAGGGCATGTTGGTCATCTCATCGTTTCTTGTAATTTGACTAGCTCCGTCTTCATCTCTACTATGTGCTCTTCCCTTTATCCTAAGTATTTGGGCCTGATCTTTCACTTGATGCTGAAACTCTCTCACAGTTTCTAGCATTTTTCTCATCTCGGGTTGAGCTCTTGGAGCCTCTCTCTTTAAGTGTTGAGATGACAAGCTCAACACATGCGGACATTAATGATGGACTGGCTAGGTAGATGGGTCCACATGTCTACACTTAGCACATCAATGGTCATTATGACTCTCACATGGCCACTGACTCATTACTTATTATATTTAGGTTGTTACACCTATTTACAACTGGCATAGTTATAGCGCCAGCCGACTAGTGTAGTCGGTTATGCATTGTTTGACTTAGTAGGCCACTTTCCTTTATGTTGTATCTTATCTATACTTTGTGTACATTGTAAAGTGTGTGGAAGAAGAAGAAGAAACCAACAAGAAAATGTTTTTGGCCTCCATCTCTCTTCTTGTCTCTTGAGTGAGCTTCTCCTTGTGCATTCTGTGTGTGTTCGTCGGCACAACATCTTGAGCAAGTCCCCCCACCACACGATTCTCCACATGGTATCAGAGCCGTGCCACTAAGAGAGGCTGATTTTTAAGGCTGAAGTGAAGGAGAAGAAGCAAGGTTTGAGCAAGCAAGCCATGGGTAAGAAGCTCTCCCATTCTTCCACTCTTTCTCTTGGACAGTGCCTGTGGAGGCACTAGAAGCAGGGCATAGCAAAAATCTCAGATTGCAGTGAGATTTGGTGTGTGCAAAGAGTGCAATTATTTTGGGCATCTAAGGCCATTTCAGGTCCTATTTTAGAGCCGCAAGGTTGCAGACAGAAGTTTCAGGGTACACTGTGATTTCGGTTGTTTTGATCGAAAGTGGATGCGTAGTTTATAGATTACAAATCTGTAATTTTTTGAGGTGTTTGCAGGAAGTAAACATAAGGTTTATCTAAAAATAGATTGCTGATTGCATGTATTGTTGAGCAGGCAGTGAAAAAGGTTGTCTGGTATATTGCTGTGCACTACAGGTCAAGGGTTGCAGAAGATTCGCTTGCTATTTGGTATTAGTTTTGTGATAATAGCAGAGAACAGTGGAAGCCCCATCATTGTGAAGCTCGACAAGAACAACTACCCTTCATGGAAGTTCCGTGTCACGAACTTCCTTATTGGAAAAGGCCTCTACGAGTTTGTTTCAGGTGAAGAAAAGGAGCCGGAGTTGAGTGATCCTCCAACAGTAGAAGAGACAAAGGCATGGAAGGAATGGAATGCAAAAGACAAGAAGGTCATGTATTGGCTGTCAGCAGTAATTGACAATAATATGCTGGGATATATTAGAAATGCAGAGAATTCATATGCAGCTTGGACCATACTTAAAAGTATGTTTTCCGTAAATACAAAGGCTTGAAAGATTCAACTCAAGCAAGAGTTGAATACATTGAAGAAAGGGAAGATGTCTATCAATGAGTATGCATTGAAGGTAAGGAGCATTGTAGATGCATTGGTAGCGATTGATGCAATGCCCGATGATGATGATTTGGTGTCGTCTACCTTGGGTGGACTTAAAAATGAAAAGGCTTGGAAGTCTTTTGTAACTTCTGTATATGTCAGAAAGCCATTTCCAGATTTTGATGAGTTGGTCTTCCTTATGATCACTGAAGAGATCAACATGCAGAATGAGACATCTGAAAAAAGTGGTGAACAGGTTCAAGATTTCTACTCCAGTTCAGGAAGGGGACATGGCAAATTCTCTTCAAGAGGCTATGGTACAGGACGTGGTAACTTTAGAGGCAGGGGGAGCTTTAGAGAAAGAGGTGGATGGCAGAACAGAGGTTCTAACAACTCTGGTATTGTGTGTCACTTACTGTGGCAGAACATATCATATTGCAGGCCAATCTTATGCTAAGAAAGATGATATTCGCAGTAGTAAGTTGCAGCAAGGAAATTATGCATCGTCTTCATGACAGAATGAAGACAAAAATGAACGTCTGTTTGTTATGCAGCATATGCTGAATGTTGTTACAGGAAAGGGAACACATGATGATGTTTAGTATGTTGATTCAGGTGCATCCAATCATATGACCAGCCATGCAGAATGGTTTGGAGAGATGTAGGATTTGCAAAATGCAGGTTATGTGCAGACGGGTGATGATTCATGCCACCCAATTTCACACATTGAAAAAGTTTCCTTGTCCTTGCATGATGGTAAGACAAAGAGTCTTTCAGATGTATTACATGTGCCATCTATTATAAAGAACTTGGTGTCAGTCGGTCAGATGGTAGAGCAAGGGCTGCAAGTCAGATTTAATGCAAAGGGCTGCTTTGTAGAAGACTTCAATGACAAGTGCAGGTTAGTTGCAAAGGGAAGTAGAGTTGGACGTATGTTTACTCTGGATGCTGGAATTCCTACTATGAATGCTGCTATGTATGCTAAAGGAAAAGGTGTTGTTGCAGATATTGAAATTTGGCACAAATGCATTGGACATGCAAATGTACAAAGACTGAAATTAATGCAGTCCAAAGGGTTGGTTATAGGTTTGCCTACATTTAGAGTTGCAGAATTTCATAAGGTATGCGAAGCATGTCAGTTTGGTAAGAAGGCAAGCCAACCCTTTTCACATGACAGAGATGTAAGCAGAAATGTCATTGATGTTGTGCATACAGACATTTGGGGGCCTACACAAAATGTATCTCTTGGAGGCAATTCATACTTTGTCACATTCATTGATGATTGTTCTAGAAAGCTATGGGTATACTTTATGAAGGAAAAGAGTGAAGCGTTTGAGCACTTTAGAACTTTCAAGGTTGCAGTTGAAAGAGAAACAGGCTTGAAAGTAAAGTGCTTGAGGTCTCATGGGATAAAGAAACAATTCACATGTAGATATACCCCATAGCAAAATAGGGTTGCAGAAAGAAAAAACAGGCATATTGCAGAAGTTGCACGCACCTTGATGGCTGAAAAGAATATGCCTAAGCATTTTTGGTCTGAGGCTGTTCATACTACTGTTTATATTATGAACAGAACTCCCACAGGTGCAGTTCATGGGATGACTCCTGAGGAATGCTTTACTGGCAAGAAGCTTGATGTATTGCACTTGAAGGTATTTGGTTGTGTTGCATATGTTCATATGCCAGATGAGCTACGGAAGAAGCTTGATCCAAAGGCAGAAAAATGTGTCTTTATTGGATACTCTTTAGAGCAGAAAGGGTAACGTTGTTATAACCCTGTCACATGTAAGTCCAGAGTGAGCAGGGATGTCATCTTTGATGAAATGAGCAGTTGGTATGTATCTAGTGGTGATGTATTGGATGATGATGATGATCGTGACACTCATGTGCAAGTTGAAAAGCAAGAATCACAGACTCTTAGTGGACCAGAGACATCATCTGGTAGTCCTTCATTTGGGAGACTAAGGAGTAGCTCTACATCTTCAGGTGCATCTAGTAGCACTACAAGTAAAGAAAAAGGAAAGAATAAAGTGTCAGATGGCATTGATGCAGTTCTTGATGGAGACTCCAGTGGCTCAGAGAGCTTGGATGATGAGCTTGGCATTCCTTCTGTCAGGACACTAGGTGTACAGAGAGCTCATAGTAATGTAAAGGCTCCATTGAGCGACCCAGTGGTACACAGATCTAGCAGGGTCAGATATCCTGTTAAAAGATTTGGTTTTGAAGGTTATGCAGCTCACCATTATGCTTATATGGTGAAAATAGTTGAGGATGTTGAGCCCACTTGTTTTGAGGATGCTGTTGGTCATACTCATTGGGATGCAACAATGGATGAGGAGATGGCTGCATTAGAGGCCAATAAGACTTGGGATCTAGTATCATTGCTGAAGGGCAAGACAGCTATTGGATGTAAGTGGATTTATAAGATTAAGCACAATCCAGATGGTTCTATTAGTAGGTACAAAGCTAGGCTTGTTGCAAAAGGCTATGCCCAGACATATGGCATAGATTATGATGAAACCTTCAGTCCAGTTGCTAGGATGACAACTGTCAGATGTGTGATTGCTTTGGCAGTAGCCAAAGGTTGCAGTAAATGGATGTGAAGAATGCCTTCTTGCATGGTGATTTGCAGGAAGAAGTATATATGGATCAACCAGCAGGTTATGAAGATTTAGAGCATTCCACGTATGTGTGCAGGTTGAAGAAGGCGCTCTATGGACTCAAGCAAGCACCTAGAGCATGGTCTGACAATATCAAAGAGTATCTTGTCAATCTTGGCTTTTATGTTTCTTATGCTGATCACTCACTTTATGTGAGAAAGGGAGATGCAGGTTGGTCATCATAGTCATCTATGTGGATGACTTGATTATTACAGGTGATAGTGATAGTGGGATTGCTGAAGTCAATGACTTTTTAAAGAAGAAGTTTGAGATGAAGGATTTAGGTGAGCTAAGGTACTTCCTTGGCATTGAGGTGATCAGATGTGATGATGGTATATGGCTGTTCCAAAGATAGTATGGCTTGGATATGTTGTGCAAGTATGGTATGATAGCATGCAAACCACTTTCAGTCCCGTTGGAGCAGAATGTAAAGTTGAGTGCTGATGTTGGGGATGAGATAGAAGACCCTAATATGCTCAAGAGGATAGTGGGGAGTTTGATCTACATGACCATTACAAGGCCAGACTTTAGCTACGATGTTGGTCTTGTGAGTTAGTTTATGCAAGTACCTAGAAAGCCACATTTGGATGCAGTCAGACGCATATTGAGATATGTGAAGTCCACATTACATTATGGACTTTTCTATGAGGTAGGTACAGATGTACAGGTATTTGGATACACAGATGCAGATTGGGCTGGTACTATGTCTGATAGAAGATCTACCAGCAGATACATGTTCTCTCTTGGTAGTGCAGCAGTTGCTTGGAGTAGCAAAAAGCAATCTACGGTTGCTTTGTCGAGTACAGAGGCTGAGTATAGAGGTGCTACCGTCGCAGCATGTGAGGTAGTATGGCTTCAAAAGTTATTGACTGATTTAGATATGCAGGTGGAAGGTCCAGTTGTCATATTGAGGTACACTACCACTTTGTGAGAGAGAAGGTACTAGCAGGTGAGATTGACTTGGTGTATGTCAACACAAAGGATCAGATAGCTGACATCTTCACGAAGGCATTGGGTACAGAGAAGCTTCAAAAGTTTCGAACCTTACTTGGAGTTGTAGAGATGCAGTTGAACTTGAGAGGGAGCGTTGAGATGACAAGCTCAACACATGTGGACATTAATGATGGACCACCTGGTTAGATGGGTCCACACGTCTACACTTAGCACATCGGTGGTCATTATGACTCTCACATGGCCACTGACTCATTACTTATTATATTTAGGTTGTTACACCTATTTACAGCTGGCATAGTTATAGCGCCAGTTGACTAGTGCAGTCGGTTATGCATTGTTTGACTTAGTAGGCCACTTTCCTTTATGTTGTATCTTATCTATACTTTGTGTACATTGTAAAGTGTGTGGAAGAAGAAGAAGAAACCAACAAGAAAACGTTTTTGGCCTCTATCTCTCTTCTTGTCTCTTGAGTGAGATTCTCCTTGTGCATTCTATGTGTGTTCGGCGCAGCATCTTGAGCAAGTCCCCCCACCACGCAATTCTCCACATTAAGCTGGTCATCCACTCTAATTTCCTTGTCAAAGACCCTAGCTAGTGCATCTCGCTGCAATCTTAAATTGCCTACCAAGGCCTTGTAGAGTTCCTCGTTGCATATCCCATTGATGAAGATTGTGGAGACCGCTCTTTCGATGGTTCACTCACCAGTTGGGATTATCTTGAAGAGACTCTGCACATGGGTGGCGTAGTCTCTTATATCCTCCTTGTCTTTTTGTTTGACATTCATCAGCCACACTAGAAGGTTATTGGAGTACCTGGGCTTAGAGAATTTCTTGATGAAGAGACCCTTTAGGTTGTTAAAGTCAGTTCGCTCACCAAACTCGTGTACCAGGTCCTACCCTTATCTCTTAAGCATAGACCAAAAGCTTGTGAGCGTAGAGTAAGATCGGTGAGGCTCTTGGCCTCACAGACCTACTCGAACTACTATATGAAACTATATGGGTCATCATTTGGTTGGTACTTGTCTAACTCCTTAGCCACACTACAGGGATTCTTGATTGGCTCTTGGAGCCCTAGTTAACTCCTAATCTTACAAGCAATGAGGTTGCCATTGTAGCAATGCTCTATTCTGCTAACAAGTTATCTAGCAAATGCTTTGTAAGAAGCATGTTGAACATGAGATTTCCTTCTAGAGCTCTTTTCCTCTATACATCAAGACATGTCCTATTTTTTCTTGCTAGGGCTAGCACTCACTAAATCTCGTGTATTTCAATGCTTTGTTACAAGCTTCTGGCTTTCCATTCCTGATTATAGGTCACTATGCCCTGAAAAGCTTCCCACACTAGTCTCCTCTCCTCTTCAAGGTCTCTTATGATATCCTTGGATGTCCTACTGTGGTGGTATGTCTAGATTTGTAGATCGTAATTGCGACTAGGCGCTCGATTTCTACCGGGAAATTGCCTAGGTCAAGCTCTTTGCAATGTCTATGATTAGTCCTTGACTTTGCCATGTTTGCAATCTCGTGCTCCACCAGGTTGTCAATGAGATTGATCAAGTTGGGTAGATCCACTCCTCCAATGGTGTCAGTCCTTGCAAAGTCTGACTCTTGGATTGCATCCGCACTTGTTTCTATTCTTGGGGTTCTTGATCATTTGACTACGTTTTAGGGTCTTCTCCTACCAGTGGGTTTGTTTTGATTGTTAGGTCTAAGTGAGTTCCTTATTATTTACAAGAAGTTCTAAATTAATCTCACTCGGTGTATGTGCACTTGCTCTCTTCCATGCATCGTGTGAAATCAGGCTTTCAGCTTTTCTTAAGTGCACTTCAAGTGTTGGAAAACAATGTGGGTGAAAATACAAGATGATGATTGCACCTCTCACACTCTCATCTATGTACTTGGTCTAATGGGACTCTAGGCTCACTTGGTCTAATGGAACTCTAGGCTCAATTCCTGGTCATTTCCTCTAGTCTCTAGGGTCTATGCTACATCGTTCAGCTTGCTTAGGGTCAAATGGGGTTTGCTGGTTATCCCGCGGCTCTAAGTGTATCGAATATGCTGATATGAGTAACAGCATTATGCTTGGCCATCTGGGTGCGCTTTCTAGGGTCAGATTTGCATGTAAGGCTTGTGACGAATTCTATTGTTGCATGCATAACCCTCTATCATCCTGGATGCATTAAATTTGTTAATTTTGATGTGTCAAAATCTGGTCCAATTCTAGAGTGTCAGATTATGGGTGGTCCAATTTTGGGATGTCCGATTTTGGGAATCGGGTAGGGTGTGTCCAATCGAATAGGTCAGATAGGTCCGATTTGAGCGTGTCCCATTTCCAAAATTGCACAGGGTAGTCCGAGAGTCTAATTTTCAAAATTGGACAAGGTCAACTTTGAGTGTTCAATCCTTAGGATCAAATGTGTGGTAGCGGTCCAATTATTGGGATGTCCATTTTGGTCGGTCCGATCAGCCGATTGGATGGAGTGGTCTGATTTTGATTGGTCTCCATCCAATTGTGGGAATCGAACACCAGTGGGGATCGCATCTGATTTTGTTAGCACATAAGTTGTGTGAATGAAAATCGCTTCCTGCCACCCACCGATTTTTGGTCATGCATACAAGCAAGATTCTCCAAGATCCAAGGTTAGATGCACAGAAAGGTTTCTACACACCTAATCCAACCAAAAAACTCATGTGGCTGCCAATCAATTTGCCAGAAGCACCAAGTCTTGCACAAGCTCTCCTGCCCTCTCTCTCTCTCTCTCTCTCTCTCTCACTCTCTCTCTCTCTCTCTCTCTCTCTCTCTCTCTCTCTCTCTCTCTCTCTCTCTCTCTCTCTCTCTCTCTCTCTCTCTCTCTCTCTCTCTCTCTCTCTACTGTAGAACCTGAAAATAAGATTTTCCCTTGCCTCCTCTCAGGGCCTTAAACCTTTGCTAGACCCAACCTTAATCTAGTCATGCGATTCTAACACCTCTAAACACTCTTTTTTTCCATTCTTCTCCCTGTTTGTGCCCTGTTTGGGCATGTTTGATAGTAGAAAACCTAAAGCTTTTTTCTTCAATTTCTTGGTCCTAACCTACTCCAAATGCAACAAAATTAAAAAATAGAAATTTGAAATGTTTCCTCCTACTTGCCTAATCATCGAAAAATCAAAATACTTACTTGTTGCCAAGATTAAAAACCCAAAACTTCCTACCTATCTCAAGCTTCAATTCGGGGATGAAACCCTTACTTTGTTACTCAATTTGAGGCATGCAAGTGCTCAATCTTGAATCCGTTGTCCTAGCAACAACAGAACCAAAATGTAAAGGGTCAAGCTCATGCTCAACTGCCAAGACCCACGGACCACTTATTTTTTCAAGCATTTGAAGCGAGCACTTATGGATGTCTCTCACCTAGCTGATGCACCTTTGATCCTACCAGGGTGTAATGAGCTTACCTTGATGCCTAAACAAGTTTCCCCCTCCCTCAAGCACGTCGATAGCTCCAATAAGAGAAGAAGATGAGTCCACTTTGCCACACACCAAAGAATAAGCTCTTCATTCACTTTTCAACTTTATATACAAAACCTTAAATCCCTTTTGGGCGGTCATCCCCTCAAGCCCCCCCCCCTCTCTCTCTCTCTCTCTCTCTCTCTCTCTCTCTCTCTCTCTCTCTCTCTCTCTCTCTCTCTCTCTCTCTCTCTCTCTCTCTCTCTCTCTCTCTCTACTGTAGAACCTGAAAATAAGATTTTCCCTTGCCTCCTCTCAGGGCCTTAAACCTTTGCTAGACCCAACCTTAATCTAGTCATGCGATTCTAACACCTCTAAACACTCTTTTTTTCCATTCTTCTCCCTGTTTGTGCCCTGTTTGGGCATGTTTGATAGTAGAAACCCTAAAGCTTTTTTCTTCAATTTCTTGGTCCTAACCTACTCCAAATGCCTATCAAAGTAATTAGAGACATATTCTCCACCTCCATCTTATCTAAGACATGAAATTTTACAGCTCAACTCATTTTCACCATGCTTCTTGAAGTCCTTGAATGCATCAAACACATCATCCTTATGTTTCAGTATGTAAATCCAAGTATACCTGCTGAAATCATCAATGAAGGATACATAGTAATGAGCACTACCAAACGAAGCATTATGAGATGGACCCCATACATCTAAATGTACCAACTACAAGGGTTGTGAGCTATTTCGTACATGTCTCATAAATGGAAACCGTGCTTGCTTTCCAAACTGATGCATGCCCAAAGTCATGATACTTGAACTTAGGCAGTCCAAGCACAATCTCCTTCTGTTGCATAGATTTGAGCTTTTGACATTCACATGGCCAATCCACTTATGCCATATCTCAACATCCCGTATAGCACCACCATCATGTGCAAAAATGGCTGCTTTCAATTCTGGAATTTATGCATCAAGAGTAAACATTCTGCCATCTCTTTGGCCTCTAGCAATCAATTTGCAGCCATTACCATATTTTTCAACAAAGCATCCATCTCTATTAAATCTGACCTACAAATTTTGTTCTGCCATCTATCCAACTGATTTGAAATGTTTCCTCCTACTTGCCTAATCATCGAAAAATCAAAATACTTACTTGTTGCCAAGATTAAAAACCCAAAACTTCCTACCTATCTCAAGCTTCAATTCGGGGATGAAACCCTTACTTTGTTACTCAATTTGAGGCATGCAAGTGCTCAATCTTGAATCCGTTGTCCTAGCAACAACAGAATCAAAATGTAAAGGGTCAAGCTCACGCTCAACTGCCAAGACCCACGGACCACTTATTTTTTCAAGCATTTCAAGCGAGCACTTATGGATGTCTCTCACCTAGCTGATGCACCTTTGATCCTACCAGGGTATAGTGAGCTTACCTTGATGCCTAAACAAGTTTCCCCCTCCCTCAAGCACGCTGGTAGCTCCAATAAGAGAAGAAGATGAGTCCACTTTGCCACACACCAAAGAATAAGCTCTTCATTCACTTTTCAACTTTATATACAAAATCCTAAATCCCTTTTGGGCGGTCATCCCCTTATCCCAATTTTTACATAGCTTAGGCCCTCTTTCCCATTGTCCTATTATCTTTCTAGCTTCCTTTCTACCACCCATCTACCTTTACAATTTGCACAAGAGGGAGCTCGAATGCTCTTTTATAAAAAGTTTTAGGGGTGCCTTGCATTTAAGAATACGCTTTTGCCTTTGACTTAGATTTTGAGACCACCTTTGCACTTTTGGCCATTTCCCTTCTTACTTCATCCATTGTGTTTGATTTCCTTTTGGGCCACCTCTTTTAGGTCCCAATTCACACTTTTCCACTTTTTCTGCTTTCTTCTCGTGTTGAGGTTAATGAAGGAGTTTCTTTCACCTACCTTGTTGCCACTCCTTGTAGAGTGAATCACTTGTATATTCACATGAAGAAAGGAATTTCAAGTTAAAGAAAATAAAGAAGAAAAGAAAAAAAATGAAAAAAAAGAGAACAAAAGCTCCATGATTAGTTAGGTGCACTCACCTTTCATTGCACCTAGGGGTCCTCAAGTTCAATGCATCTAGTGACTTTGGATAGCTAGCTCTATCTCTAACCCCCTAGCCCTTCCCTCACTACACAATCTTAGGGCATCTCAAGGGCAGGACATCTTGGGCTTCCTCATATGACCTGTTACCTTGAGTTTTGCACCACACCATAATAGTTCACCAACTGGGTTCTCAAGTGTGGGACAACACTTTGAGCTTGCTCAACCCATCTCCCAATTACACTTGCATATGCACAATGTTGAGAAATAACAAATGATGTATGCTCTAGGAAGAGATGTCATGAATCCCATATGCACAGTGAGGAGAATGGAATAACTCAACTTCTATAAAGCATTGTACTTGACTATGGAATGAATACAATGCCATGATGCTTTGTACTTTCACTTAGTATCTTGTCAGTCTCAATTCATTACACAAAATTGTCTTTATGAGTCCAAGCTAATCTATCTTCAAGCCTAATTCACTTGTGTAACAGTCGGTCTCTCTTTGTCTATGACAACATAGTCTTCATCTTCCAACCTCCATAGTTTCCATGCTCTAGATCCGTGATCGTTAACATGGTATCAAAGCCCAATCAAGCATGGCTTAGCAATAAAGCTTCCATGGCAACCATAGCCAATAGTACCTTGTTAGCTTGAAGCTTTTATATCTCTCTCCATATTCCAAATTTCTCTAGACTTCCTTCTAGAGAAGTGTTTCCTTACTTCTATATCTCCTCTATTACACCTCAATTAGTGACATCGGGCAACTATAGCCTCAGCATTGCCTATTTTCAAATTTGTTGCCATATCTGTGTATGTGGGCAGCAGCACCTACCTTACTTGGAGGAGTTGGATCTCCACATATAGACTATATCTCTCCAATCTCTCTTCTAAAGAAACATTCTTAAACTCCATGCACTCCCACATGGCACATTACAGTGGGACATTATTTCTTCTTGGCTCCAACATTAATAAAAGTTGTTCCACTGCCCTAAAATGCACCTGTTGATCATTCGTATGCTTGTACTCCCTACATGCAACACAATGCTTACTAAGACCATTGGGATTTGGAAGCTTGGGTCATAAGCTTATTCCTCATCGGATGATTCGTGATATGAATGCACCTACAAGCTACACCAATCAAAAAATCAATCACTTGCCTGTGTAACCCTAATTCCACTATAGCTCATTTACACTAAGAACTCATAACACTCCTCATTTTTCTCACTCCAGTGTCTGCCACCTTGATCTGAGTCTAAACTCAGTCTCCAGCAAAGAGTTCAGGAAGAGGAAGGTTTGAGAAACCTAAGCATCAACATCAAGGTCTTCATTCAAGACATAGTATCTATTGATACTCAAATAGTGCTTCTTGGCACTTGAGTTTTCAGCTTTCTCAAAAGTAACTCACCTTCTGATTCCTATTTTGAAGATTATCCTCAGTTTATGTAATGATTTAAAGTCACATTGATCAAATCCCTTGTAAATCTCAATTTTCTTGTAAAAGGGTAGACAATGCCTAAGAATTCTTGTGGTATGACCTCCTCCTAAGATGATTGAACTGGAGTAGATAGCAAAGTCTAATGGTGAAGGTTTTCACGCCTAGAAGGAGAAAACTATGTACCATCTCATGAGGAAAGACTTCTAGGATCTCTTTGAAGAAGATGATGCAGATAAGAAGAAAGAAGTTGTTGTAGAAGACCAACCTAAAACAAAGACATGGAATAAGATGAACAACAAAGATCTAGGTATTATTTCTTGGGGTCTATCAAATGATGTATTACACCAAATCTCTGGCATCAGGGATGCAAAGAAGGCATAGGAAGAACTTAACAATATATTTAGTACACAAGCAAAGAATTCAAGGGTAAATTTACTTATACAATTTTATAAGTTGGATGTAAAAGACAACTCATCTATGATTGTACACATCAATAAGATCAAGAGCCTTAAAACTCAGCTAGCAACTCTTAAAAAGAACATTGATGAGGATGAGGCAATAGCAGTGCTACTTGCCAGTGTTAATCATGAACCATATGAGAACCTTGTTTCAACACTAAGTAATGTTCCCAGTCTCTCACTTAAAGATATTGAGCACTCTCTCCTTGATTCTCTACCCAAAGGAAGAGGTCAAGGATTCAACACCGACAACAAAAGTCGGATGACATGTCATTATTGTGGTAAGACTGGCCATATAGACAATGAATGTTTTCACAAGAAAAGAGCACAGCAGATGCAAAACGACCACCACCAAAACCAATTCATGAATGAAGAAGAAGAAGAAGATGCTTCTACTACCATCAACAACTCTGACAAATTATTCTAAGTAATTTGTTCCCATAGTGGATCTCTATGTTTCCCTTAGTGGATTTTCTTTGTAAAAAACCCTTGCCAAATATGTAAAGTTTCAAGCTTTAACTTGACTAGGCTACCTATGAGATAGTCTCCTACGTCATGTTATCATGTAGGGGGGGGGCAAAAGCCAGCAAGTATAGGGACTCATCATTTGAGGGGGGTGTGAGAAATAACAAATGATGTATGCTCCAGGAAGAGTTGTCTTGAATCCCATATGCACAGTGAGGAGAATGGAACAACCCAACTTTTATAAAGCATTGTACTCGACTATGGAATGAATACAATATCATGATGCTTTATACTTTCACTTAGTATCTTGTCAATGTCAATTCATTACATAAGATTGTATTTATGAGTCCAAGATAATCTATCTTGGAACCTAATTCACTTGTGTGATAGCTGGGGTCTCTCTTTGTCTATGACTACATGAACATAGTCTTCATCTTCCAACCTCCAAAGCTGCCATGCTCTAGATCCATGATCGTTAACAATCGATATACATGTAAGGTTGACACACCCCTTAGGGAGAGCACAAGTTGGCTTGCAGGATTTTGTGAAAGACTACTTGAAGAACTCAAGAACCATCCACATCGGTGGCCTCTACATTGTTGAGATGGCAAGCTCAACACATGCAGGCATTGATAATGGACCGCCTGGCTAGATGAGTCCACACATCTGCACTTGATATGTTGTTGGTCATTATGATACTCACATGGCCACTGACTTATCACTTATTATATTTAGTTTGTTACACGTACCTACAGCTAGCAAAGATATAGCGCCAGTCGATTAGTGTAGTCTGTTATGCACTCTTTGACTTAGTAGGCCACTTTCCTTTATGTTGTATCTTATCTATACTTGTGTACATTGTATAGTGTGTGAAAGAAGAAGAAATCATCAAGAAAAATTTTTGACCTCCATCTCTCTTTTTGTGTTCTTGAGTGAGCTTCCTCTTATGTATACAGTGTGTGTTTGGCGCAACAGCTCAAGCAAGTCCCCCACCACGTGATTCTTGACATGGTATTAGAGCTGCGCCACTGAGAGAGATTGATTTTGAAGACTGAAGTGAGGGAAAAGAAACAAGGTTTGAGCAACCAAGCAATGGGTAAGAAGCTCTCTCATTCTTCCACTCTTTCTCTTGGATAGTGCTTGTGGAGGCATTGGAAGCAGGGTAGAGTGAAAATCTCATATTGCTATGAGATTTAGTGTGCAAGCAGAGTACTGTATATTCTGCACATGAGTCCTTTTAGGCTTTCATGTAGTTTTTTTGGGCATATGAGGCCATTTTAGGCCTCATTTTAGAGCCACAAGGTTGCAAATAGCAGTTTCAGGAGGGTACAATGTGATTTCGTTGTATTGACTAAAAATGGGTGCATAGGTTACAGATTTAGAATCTGTAATTTTTTAGGTGTTTGCCAGGAAGAAAACATAAGATTTATCTACAAACACATTGCAGATTATATGTACTATTGAGCAATCAATGAAAAATTTTTCTTGGTGTATTGCTGTGCACTTGTTGTGAAAGGTTATAGAAGACTAGCTTGATGTGTTGTTGTGCACTTATTGTGAAAGGTTATAGAAGACTAGCTTGATGTGTTGTTGTATCCTTTTTTGTGATAATGGCATAGAACAGTGAAAATTCCATCATTGAGAAGCTTGACAAGAACAACTACCCTTCATGGAAGTTCCGTGTGATGAACTTCCTCATTGGAAATGGCCTTTATGAGTTTGTTTCAGGTGAAGAAAAGGAGCCAAAGTTGGGTATCCCTTTGACTGTAGATGAATTAAAAGTATGGAAAGAATGGAATGCAAATGACAAAAAGGTGATGTATTGGCTATCTACAGTCATTGATAATACGATGTTGGGACATATCAGGAATGCAAAAAATTCACATGTAGCTTGGAAAATTTTTGAGAACATGTTTTCAATAAATACAAAGGCACAGAAGATTCAACTCAAGCAAGAGTTGAATACCTTGAAGAAAGGGAAAATGTCCTTCAATGAGTATGTTTTAAAGGTGAGGAGCATTGCAGATGCTTTAGCAGTAATTGATGCAATGCCTGATGATGATGATTTAGTTTCATCCACTTTGAGTGGCCTTAATAATGAGAAGGCATGGAAATCATTTGTTACTTCAGTATACGTATGGAAGCCATTTCCAGATTTTGATGAGCTGATCTCTCTCACGATTACCGAAGAGATCAATATACATGTGACTCATCTGAAAGAAATGGTGAACAGATCCAAGCATTTTACTCAAGTTTAGGAAGGGGACGTGGTAGATCCTTTTCGAGAGGCTGTGGTATGGAATGTGCTAGCGATAACCGGAAAAATAGATTCAATCAGCAATTTGGTGAAATGCAGGTTTCAAGAGGCCGAGGAAACTTTAGAGGTAGGGAGAGCTCTAGAGGAAGAGGTGGATGGCAAAACAAAGGTTCTAGAAATTTTGCTATTATTTGCCATTATTTTGGCAAGACAAGTCATATTGGAGCCCATTGTTATGCTAAGAAGGATGATATTTGCAATGGTAAATTGCAACAAAGAAAATATGCATTGTCTTCACGATAGAATGAACACAAAAATGAGTGTTTGTTTGTTATGCATCATATGATGAATGCAGTTACAGAAAAGGAGACACATGACGATGTATGGTATGTCAATTCAGGTGCATCTAATTATATGACTAGTCATCTTGAATGGTTTGGAGAGATGCACGACTTACAAAATCTAGGTTATGTGCAAACGGGTGATGATTCATGCCACCCAATTTCACACATTGAAGGTTCCCTTGTCCTTGTATGATGGCGAGACAAAGAGTCTGACAGATCTATTGCATGTGGCATCAATCACAAAGAATCTAGCATCTATTGGCCAAATGGTAGAGCAAGGGTTGTAGGTTCAATTCAATGCAAAGGTTGTTTTGTAGAAGACTTTAATGATAAGTACAGGTTGGTCGCAAAAGGAAGTAGAGTTGGTCGCATTTTCACTTTAGATGCTAGAATTCTTCCAATGGATGCTATGTATGCTAAAGGAAAAGGAGTGGTTGTAGACATTGAAATATGACATAAATGTATTGGACATGCAAATGTGCAAAGGCTGAAATCAATGCAGTCTAGAGGATTGGTTATAGGGTTGCCTTCTTTCAGAGTTGCAGAATTTCATAAAGTCTGTGAAGCATGCCAATTTGGTAAGTAGGTGAGACAACCCTTCTTGCATGACAGAGAAGTGAGCAAAAATATACTTGATGTAGTGCATATGGATGTTTGGGGGCCTACACAAAATGTATCTCTTGGTGGCAGCAAATGCTTTGTCACATTTATTGATGACTGTTCAAGAAAGCTATGGGTATATTTCATGAAGGAAAAGAGTGATGTATTTGAGCACTTCAAATCTTTCAAGGCAGCTATTGAAACATAAACATGCTTGAAAGTGAAGTTCTTGAGATTTAAATGGAGGGGGAGAGTATCTCTCTAATGAGTTTAGTGGCTTCTTGAGGACTCATGGGATAAAGAGGCAATTTACTTGTAGATATACCCCATAACAAAATGGGGTTGTAGAAAGAAAAAATAGGCATATTGTAGAAGTTGCACGGGCATTAATGACTGAAAAGAATATGCCAAAACATTTTTTGTCTAAATCTGTCCATATTGTTGTCTATATTATGAATAGAACCCCCATAGTTGCAATTCATGGGATGACTCCTAAAGAATGCTTTACTAGTAGCAAGAAGCCTGATGTATCACACTTGAAGGTATTTGGCTGCATTGCATATGTTCATGTGCTAGATGAGCTACAGAAGAAGCTTGATCCAAAGGCTGAAATTTATTTTTTTTTTGGATACTCTTTAGAATAGAAAGGGTATCGTTGTTATAGCCCTATCGTCACAGGTGAGTTCATAGTGAGCAGGGATGTTATTTTTTATGAGATGACTAGTTGGTATGCACCTATTGGTGATGTATTAGATGTTGATAATGATCATGATAGCTATGTGTCCCCCTCAAGCTCAAGACAGCATCTGCACACCAAGTAGCTGTCTAAAACCACAAAAATTATCTTTACCCAGAGACTTGGTAAAGATAGCTGCTACCTCCTCATCAGTCCTCACATGCATAAGATCAACCTTTCCTGCAAGGACCATCTCACGAATAAAGTGGTAGTGTACCTCTATGTGTTTTGTCCTGGCATGGTAAACTGGATTCATGGCCAGGAGTACACTACTCAGATTATCACATAACAATTTCACTGGAGCATCAACCTGAATATCCAAGTCAGCCATAAGCTTGAGCAACCAAGCAATCTCACATGCTGCCAATGCAGCCCCCCTGTACTCTGCCTCAGTACTAGATAAAGCAACCGTAGGCTGCTTCTTGCTGCTCCAACAGATCATGCCGCTACCAAAGCCAAAGGCATAGCCACTCGTAGATCGTCTGTCAGTTGAGCATCCTGCCCAATCTGCATCTGTGTATCCAATCAGTGTCAAGGGCTTATCTCTGACATAGAACAGCCCATAGTCTACAGTGGACTTAACATACCTCATGATGCGTCTAACTGCATCCAAGTGCGGCTTTCTCGGCTTCTGCATAAACTGGCTTATCAGCCCTACTGCATAGCTCAAGTCAGGCCTAGTGATGGTCAAGTAAATCAGACTGCCAACCATCTGCATATACATAGTCACATCTTCTACTTCAGCCCTAGTGTTCATGTCTAGCTTTACATTCTGGTCCAGAGGTGTATCCAGTGGTTTGCATTCAGCCATGCCATACTTCTTAAGCATTTCCATGGCATAGTGCTTCTGCATCAGCCATAAGCCATTTTCAGCTGGTACAACCTCAATACCCAAGAAATACTTCAGATCTCCCAGATCTTTCATGTCAAATTCAGATTTCAGCATCTTCATAGCATGCTGAATTCCCATGTCATCATCTCGAGTGATTATTAGGTCATCAACATATATGACCAGCACTACCAAGCCACTGTCAGTCTTCTTTGTAAACAGGCTGTGATCAGCCCTGCCAACAACAAATCCAAGACTCTGCAAGTAACTGCTGATCCTAGCATGCCAGGCTCTTGGAGCCTGTTTCAGCCCGTATAATGCATTTTTCAGCCTGCATAGATAATGCTAAAAATCAGGGTGCACATACCCTTCCGGCTGAACCATATAGACATCCTCTGCTAGGTCACCGTTAACAAATGCATTCTTAACATCCATCTACTGTAATTTCCAGCCTTTAGCAGCAGCCAAGGCAATAACAGTTTGTATGGTTACCATTTTTGCAACCGGGCTGAATGTTTCATCATAATCCAAGCCATACTGCTGAGCATATCCTTTCACGACCAGCCTTGCTTTGTACCTTTCCACACTGCCATCAGACTTACATTTGATTTTATAAACCCATTTGCAGCCAACAGGCTCTTTCCCTTCAGGCAGTGGTACCAAATCCCAAGTCTGATTTTCAGCCAAGGCTTTCATCTCTTCGTCCATAGCCATGCACCAATTTTCATCCTTTGCTGCTTCAGCATAAGTACCTGGTTCTTTGATCTCCATCACTTTTGTCATGTACGCATAATGCTTTGCAGAGTAGCCACTGTATGTCAACCTGTCAACAGGGTATCTGACCCTCTGCGAGCGTCTAAGCTGTGGTGCACTACTCGATTCACCTCTCTCATGAGGCGGAATGTACCTGTTCTGCCTCGTGCCACACGTATAGACAGTCGGAATACCAAGTTCGCTGTCTAAAGTATCACTAGACTCATAGCTCGAAGTCATTCTGCCAGGTGTCATCATACCATACTCAATAACTTTCTCTTTTCCTTTGCTATCCAAGGCATCATGTCTCCCCCTCACTGACATACCCGTGTCAGTGGACGGTGAGCTCCTCAATCTCCCTGTCCATGGGAATACTGTCTGACTGATAGGTCCTGTCATAGCAGTGCTCTGCTGCATATCAACTGTAGAGGCAGGAGTGGAAGGCATATCGGATGGCACTGCAACTGGTGATACATACCAAGAGCCCAACTCATCAAAGATGACATCCCTGCTTACCAAAGTCTCCCTGGTAGAGGGATCATAACATTTGTATGCCTTCTTCTCCTGCGAGTATCCAATGAACACACTCTTATGCGCTTTGGGATCCAGCTTTTTCCTTTTTTCACTGGAATGTGCACATAAGCAAGACAGCCAAAGACCTTCATGTGACTTACATCCGGCTTATAGCCATAGAGCCTCTCAAATGGTGTCATGTCATGAATGCCTGCAGTGGGAGTCCTGTTCAGAATATATGCAGCTGTCACAACAGCCTCTGCCCAATAGTAAAGCGGCATATGCTTCTCATTCATCATGGCCCTAGCAGCTTCCATCAAAACCCTGTTCTTCCTTTCAGCTACTCTGTTTTGCTGCGGAGTGTAGCTGCAAGTTAGCTGCCTACGAATGCCATTTTCAACAAAAAAATCAGCAAATTCATTGGAGACATACTCCCCACCGCTATCAAATCTCAAGCAAGAGATGCAACACTCAAATTCCTTCTCAACCTGTGCTTTAAATTTCTGAAAAACAGCAAAGACTTCATCTTTTGTTTTCAATATGTAAAGCCAGGTATATCGACTATAGTCATCAATGAAAGATACATAGTATCTGGAACCCCCCATAGATGCATTATGAGTTGGTCCCCAAACATCAGAGTGCACTAACTGCAGTGGTCGTGTACTCTGTCTTACATGCCTGACAAACGGCAATCGTGACTGCTTACCAAACTGGAAAGCCTCGCATACATGACCAATATCTGAATATTGGAATCTAGGTAACCCTGTTACTGTTAGAAATGCGGGATCTAGAGCATGGCAAAGACGGAAGCTATGGAGGATGGAAGATAAAGATACTACTCATGTTGACATTGACAAAGAAGACAACTGTTACACAAGTGAATTAGGTTTCAAGATTGAGACTTGAACTCATAAACACAATCTTGTGTAGGACTGACAATGACACAGTGACTTGACAGAAGAGACAAGTACTATTGCATTATCTTCATATGAAAGTGATAGTCAAGTACATCATTATATAGGATTGCTTGGTAGCACATTTCATCCACTGTGCATATGGGATTCTGTCTCTCTTCCTAGAATAAACTGCATCTTCCTAGCCTATTTGTTCCATACAAAGGGGCATACATAGGGTGTGATTGGCAGATTCTCAACACCCCTCCTCAATCACAACCTGAAAGTACAAAGTGTGTAGAGGCTTTAGTGAGAACTGCACCTGCAAAGTGTGGGCATACCACAAACATGGCAAAACACCAGAGGCTGTCGCAGAAAAGGCTAAGTGTGGGTACCATAAACATGGTGAACATCCAGAGGCTGTAACAGGGGCCTCACAAAGTGTACAGAGGCTGTAGTACAAGGCTACATGAGGAGTTTACAAAGCTTATGAAA
Source organism: Lygodium microphyllum (assembly GCF_053477565.2). NCBI lineage: Eukaryota > Viridiplantae > Streptophyta > Polypodiopsida > Schizaeales > Lygodiaceae > Lygodium > Lygodium microphyllum. The sequence continues at coordinate 17,439,314 of NC_141154.1, read as the reverse complement.
GGAACATTAAGGCATGTACAATGCTTTTAAAACAGAAAATGAGAGACAAGGACCGATAGGCCCTTGTGGTCTTTTTCAGCATATGATTTCTCTTTGTCAGCATGGAAAATCTTCTTGTCTTTCATCTTTGGTTCTTCAGCTTTGAATGATGTGGTCTTTTGGTCTTCATGGCTGATCTTCTTATTGTCCTTCTTCCTTTGCTCTTTGATCTTATGGTCTTCTTGATGGACTTTGCTTGCAGCTTTAGTCTTCATGTCCAAGTCTTTAGTCTTCATGTCCATGTCTTTAGTCTTCATGTCCATGTCTTTATCCCCCTCAAGCAAAGACATCTCATTCTTCATGATGGCCAAGGTAACTAGAGTGCCTTCAAAAACTTTAGATGCAATCATTGATTGCACTGTAGTATGATCAACTCCATGTCTCTCTGCAAGTAGATCACAAAAATCTTCTATGTAGTGTAGATAAGCAACACAGGTCATGTTACTTTTCATGAAGTGTATTCTCATAGAAATTTTCCTGATTTTCATTGATATGACCAAGAATCAGCTTCAAATCTGAGATAAATCAGTAAGAGTGTTGTACTCAAGTGTATCAAAGGATACAAGAAGAATAGTGTCAAATAACACTTGATAAGTATCAATAGATACTGTTCTTGATGAGCCTGATGTTGATGCTGGATCTTCTTGAACCTTTTTCTTGCTGGAAACTTTGGTAACACAGTGGATCAGAGTGCCAGAGGCTTGGGTTAAGTGTCAGGAGAGAGAAAATGAAGAATTTTTGAGTTTGAAGGATTTTGGCTATGGTGGATTTTAGGGTTTCTGAGACAGGGGCCTGGTTTTTCTAACATTGCAGGAGCTATGGTGGACCATTTTCAAAACTTTTTTTATGGAAATGTAGCTTATGAGATGCTCTATCAAAGCCCTAATCTCATCGTCCAGATCGCAGCCCGTACTGCACGCGCAGATTCGAATTCCGTGAGCAGGCGCAGTTTGTACAGACTTCCGCGATTTCCGCAATGCTGGGCTCGATGATGACCAATGTTCAACTGTGATGTATCAGGGAGCTTCGCCACGAGTAGATGAATGTTTCTCCAGAAGGAATCGTGGGCTAAGATGGCCTGTAGAGTAAGATATAGAAGCTCCAAGCAAGGTAGGTCCTGTCTGGCTATGGCAGACACAGAGCAGAGATTGACAGTTTAAGCAATGCTGAGCTATGGAGTGGCCAATGTCAAGATCTTAAGTGATAGAAAGAAGCCTTGGGAGTCAAGTAACAAATGGCTAGAAGAGAGTAGGTTCAGATATGACCTATGGAGAAAGATCCAGGAGCTTCAAGTTGACAGGGTGCTGCTGGCTATGGCTGCCATGGAAGCTTCAGTGAGGATAGAGGTAAGAAATGGAACCATGAGCTGGACTTGAGCTGACCTGAGGTTAAGAGAGACTGAGAGAGGCTAGACAAGCAATGCCATGCCCAACTGGGCTCTGATACCATGTTAGAAATGCGGGATCTAGAGCATGGCAAAGACGGAAGCTATGGAGGATGGAAGATAAAGATACTACTCATGTTGACATTGACAAAGAAGACAACTGTTACACAAGTGAATTAGGTTTCAAGATTGAGACTTGAACTCATAAACACAATCTTGTGTAGGACTGACAATGACACAGTGACTTGACAGAAGAGACAAGTACTATTGCATTATCTTCATATGAAAGTGATAGTCAAGTACATCATTATATAGGATTGCTTGGTAGCACATTTCATCCACTGTGCATATGGGATTCTGTCTATCTTCCTAGAATAAACTGCATCTTCCTAGCCTATTTGTTCCATACAAAGGGGCATACATAGGGTGTGATTGGCAGATTCTCAACAGTTACCAGCTGCTTCTTCTGCATGGTCTGCAGCCTCTGCAAATTGACATGCCCCACTCTCTTGTGCCAAATCTCTAAGTTCCTGATAGTGCCAGAACCCTGGGCAAACATAGCGGAGTTCAGCTCTGGCAATGTAGCATCAAGAGTGAACATTCTTCCATTTCTGTGGCCTTTCGCGATCAACTTGCATCCATTGCCAAACTCTTCAATAAAGCAGCCATGCTTATTAAAGCGAACCTGCAAGTTCTGCTCTGTCATTTGGCCCACAGACAATAGGTTCTTCGTAATCGAAGGGACATGCAAAACATCATGAAGATTCTTCTTCCTGCCATCATGTACAACTAGAGGCACTTTGCCTTTATGCTCAATGCTATGCTGCGTGTCATCACCTGTGCATACATAGCCATGCTTTTCAGCCACCATATCCGTGAACTAATCACCATGAGGGGTCATGTGATTCGACGCCCCCGAGTCAATGTACCACACTGCATCATCAGATGATTTTTCAGCAGCCTTATCTTTGACATATTGCATGGCAAACAGTCTATCACCAAAGTCATCTGCCTGACTGGACATAGCATAATGTCCATGTTGCTTGCCCTTCTGATTTCCCTGCTTCTTCCAGAAATCCTTTGCAATATGCCCATACTTTCCGCAGTAGTGACAATCCTTATCTTTATTTGGATTGTCTGAGTGACGCTGCTGCTGCCATGAGCCTCTGCCACGGGAGTTAGATCTCCCCCTGTCTCAAAAGTTCCCACTACCTCTTGCATTTGATGACTGCTGATTGATATTACTATAGGATGCATTCTGCTGGCCTCCTCTACCAGATCCATAGCCTCTACCACGGCTACCATGACCATGCTGATTCGAATAAAAAACTGCATCCTTATTCTTTGAGTTGCTTGACCCTGTAGCTAAGCCAAGCTTCACCTCTTCATGAATCAATAACGCAACTAGCTCATTAAAATCAGGCATCTCAGCCTGCACAGATACTGAAGTGTCAAAAGACTTGTACTCCGGACCCAAGCCATTTAAGGTCACTGCAACCATATCCTCATCTTCTACCTGTGAGCCAACAGATGCGAGCTGATCTGCTAAGGTTTTAATCTCCGTGACATAGTCCTGTATGGATCTGTTCTTCCTCTCTATGTTGTTGAATTTTTGCTTCAGCTGTATCTTCCTGGCACTCGTAGTTGTGCCATAGTATCTGACCAATATGTTCCATGCATCTGCTGGGGATTTACAGTTTATGATCTACATCACCATAGCATCCGAGATACATAATGACAGCCAATGTAAAACTCTGCGAGCTCTTTCCGTCCAAGCTCGATGCGCTCATCTTTGATCAGCTGTAGGATTCCTATCTGGAACTTCACGTTCAACCTCAACACTTGTCATTAAGTCCCAGTATCTTTTGCCTATCAGAAATTTCTCCATGCGAAACTTCCATATTGCATAATTGTTGCTATCAAGCTTTTCTCCCACAATCTGGGTTACATTATCAGTTCTATCAGCATTTGCCATGTTGCAGACCTTGCCTGGCTACCTGCAAACCAAGATCTTCTTAACAGTTCAACTTCAGCTCGGAACTGTTTATGACAGTTTTCTGCAATTAATTGCAGAAAATAAACCAGTAAATTTTAGTCAAATATCAGCCCAAACAAAGTCACAATCGGTTGATCCAACTCATAAAGACAACTGCCAATACATATGCCTAATGTTCGGTTCAGATTTAACTCCTGCAGATCCACTGCCAGGGTCCAAAAGCATGCAGTCCAAACCTGTAAACTGCAATTATAGTAGCCTTTCCAAAGTCAAACTCCACCTTGATACACGTAATGCATGTTCCAAAACTGCTTAGTTGACTGCTGGTACATATGCCACTTCAGACATAAGCATAGAGACATCAGCCAGTGTATTCTTAACAAGTGCCAATGCCAATAGTTTAGGTAAAGATTGCAGTCAATAAACCAGCATAACCTGCTTCAACTAGCTCAAAAAAGTCCTTAAATCAGACCATACATTTGCTTCAGTATGTCACCATCAGTACATGACTATATAGTAACAATACCCTGTCTACATCTGACAAGTAAGTCAAACAAAATGTCTGCAATTTATATTCACCCCAAGAAGACAAAACTTCTTTTACTTCAGCTGCAAACTTCCATTATTCAGTGGCATTTGATGCTCCTCTCAACCCAAGACAATTTTAACATGCATATGACAGCATATATGTCTTTCAGATGTCTGCATCTGTCACTCTGTGCTTCAGTAGAAAGCAAAAATGCTTGCTGCCCATAATCCAAGATAGTTTTCAGCCACAAAAGAAGCTTCAGATCTGTGTATTTCAGCCACCAAATTCATCTTGCAATTGATCAAGACAAGTACATGTAGTCTCCAGCATGTACCTATACTTCACAGGTGCTTCTGGGCATACTCTAGAGCTTCCAATGCTCTTCAAAGTGTTGTAGACTCCATGTATGCTGTGTATGCAGCAGTGCAGACAATTTACACAGTTCTGCCCACTCTATTTCAACTCATATCAGAGCTCAACCACAAGTAGTTACTCCATGTACTTCACAAAGACCTTTTATAGTAGACATACATGCTTCTCATGACCCATTTATGGTGACCATTGATTGCAATAGATAGTGCAGGCCTTCAGCCCAACCAGGCGCAATCACGCTGATTGCAGACTTCTATTTTCTGTTCCAGCTGATGGAGATGATGATGGTGATGTTGATGCCACACCCAAATGCACTCTAAACAGCCTCCTCAAGGCTCTCAAGAAGCCACAAGCTCTGATCTTGACCCTGGAGTGTGTAATGAACAAATGCCTACCTGCAGTCCACAATGGCAGCCTGTCTGCACAAAGGAAAAATGAGTCTTCACTTCCTGGAAGTAGATCTTCACTTTCTCCAGCTCTCAGAGATCCACCAAGTCCAGCTCTGATACCATGTTAGAAGAGGAGAGAGAGACAGGGTTGAGCACGAACTGAACCATTCAGGTTCCACACTCTTCTTCTCATTATTTCATCATAGAGTAAAAACACACATACAAGAGTAACATAGAGTAAGTGACCCGCTGACTAGACAGACTAACCATAGTCAGGTCACGGACTAGCTAACCGACTTATTTAATGTAGTCACAAGCAGGAGACAGCTGTACACTAGCTGTCATGTCGGTAGTACATAAAGACAGTCACACACTACACGGGGAGCTTGACTTCTAACATTGAGATGACAAGCTCAACACATGCGGACATTGATGATGGACCGCCTGGTTAGATAGGTCCACACGTCTACACTTAGCACGTTGGTGGTCATTATGACTCTCACATGGCCACTGAATCACTACTTATTATATTCAGGTTGTTACACCTATATACAGCTGGCATAGTTATAGCACCAGTCGACTAGTGTAGTCGGTTATGCATTGTTTGACTTAGTAGGACACTTTCCTTTATGTTGTATCTTATCTATACTTTGTGTACATTGTAAAGAGTGTGGAAGAAGAAGAAGAAACCAGCAAGAAAACGTTTTGGCCTCCATCTCTCTTCTTGGTTCTTGAGTGAGCTTCTCCTTGTGCATCCTCTGTGTGTTCGGCGCAGCATCTTGAGCAAGTCCCCCCACCACGCGATTCTTGACAACAGCTTCTTGCAGTTCATGAATAGTTTCCTATAGTTCAGGAATAGTTTTCCTGCAATTCAAGACAATTTTCTACAATAATTTTCTACATCAAAGAAACATGGTATTTCAGCCCTTTACAACCTCAAAAACATCCACAACATGTGGGATAACCCATAGGTATTTTAGTCAATACATAGACTCTGCAAGTACTATATCTCTGTCTCATGTATTTTTATTGTAGTGAAGAGAATATGCAGTCTAATCTTGTAACCTAAGATTCAGGAAATAAACTCCTTTGAGATCCTGAGTGATAAATGATGCTATTTTCTTCAAGAGTGTAGAGAGGCAATGTCATACACTACATTTACTATAAATGACCAACCAAGTAGATGTCTTTGCATTTGTTTTATCTCCAGATTTCAATCCTCAGTTGCATCCAATGCTCTCTTTAGTCTTCCAAACATTCAATATACATATGTCAGGTCATACAAATGACAGGAGCTCCAAAATGACATATAATACTTCAGTAAGAGACAATGCTTGTTGCCTACATTAAGTGGCAGTTTCCAGCCATTAAAAATTTCTAGATTTGAATATTTTTTAGCATAAAATCCCAGCTCCAATTCATGACATCAAGTCCATATGACTTCCCAGCATATAACTATGCTTCAATGGTACTCCTAAACAAGTTTGAGAGTTCCAAGCTCATGTCAGAGGTGCATACATGCTGTAAGTTGTTTGTATACACTGGACCACTATTATTTCATATCTATAATCAGTTCTTCAAGCTCCCAGATGAGCTCTTAGTCAAGCTCTCATTCAAGCAATGATGCTATCACTTATTGTTTATTGCAGTAAACAACTAGTCTGCATAGGTCTGTGTTGAATATCTCAAAATCTGCAAGGAATCTGAAAAATATTTCTTCTACAAAGTTGTAGAGCACGTCAAAACGATCAAGAATCACAGGTTGTTTCTCCAAAAACCATTTCTGTAGCAAGATAAAGCTTCTATAAAAAACTGGGCTGCATGCATATTCTCCTTTGATTATGTTTTCTTCAGGTTTGATGTCTTGATGTCAAATGGCCACTGCCAAGCCTTTAGGATTTAGGCGTTCAAGCTCTAATACCATGTTGGAAGAGAGGGAGAGAGACAGAGTAGATGAAAAGATGAGCCTCAACTCATTGTTGATGTTCTTCCATTATTCTTCCATCATACTCACTAAAAGAGACTTCACACATAGGTATGACTAACCAAGACTGGTTGAGTCAGTGACTACACCGACTTATTGAATGTCACACACATGTATAGTTGTATCTAGCTAATGTTGGTCATGCACATAAAGATAGATTGACTCAAGAGTAACGGGAGCTTGATATTCTAACAATAGTTACTGCCACCACGAGCCAAAAGTTGGAAGAACTTTGCAACCTAGCTGATAATGATTCACCCTTCTTATGCAAGTGGTATGCTCTCAAATTCTAGTGGGAAAAAGAAGGTTGCCAAATCATGACCAATGCTAAGCAGTGATGTGCCATTAAGACCTCCGACTATGATCCCACTTATGTGGCTCCAACCTAGTGGGAACAAGAAGGCTGCCAAATCATGACCAATGCCAAGCAATGATGTGCCATTAAGACCTCCAACTATGATCCCACTTATGTGGCTCCAACCTCCTATAGGTTGTTGACCACCATTTGTGACTAACCCCTAGAAGAGTACATCATGACCCACCCATACTTAGACCGATTTCTAATTGAGGAAGAGTTACACATCGCTAGCAGGATTGACTCCGCTGACTTCCTCACAGATGTTCTCACCTACCTCACTCAAGTAGGCATCCCTCCTTTCGACATGGACCGCTATGCTAATATCGAATACAATCGAAACTTTTATGATTGGCTCATGCAAAAGTGAAACACCACAAGCTAGCATTGAATGCCCTTGACCCCTTAAACCTTAATGCTAAGAAGGATTCTAAGGCAAGGTGGAATCAAACATGCGAACAAGTAAGGTGAATGAAACACACGAATGAAGCCTCCATTAGTGACCTAGAGCGGAAGAGAGTGGATAAAAATCAACTCGTGACTGATGAAAAATTGTAAAATTTTTGGAATGAGTAGGCTACTTGAAGGAAAAGATGCTCTTCTTGCAATTAAGCATGTTAATTTTTCTTAAAAAGTATAATTAATTCCTACTCACATTTTTACAACAAATTACCTTGAGGACACTAATGGCAAACTATGACATTATGACAAGTATGTTGAGATGGCAAGCTCAACACATGTGGACATTGATGATGGACCGCCTGGTTAGATGGGTCCACACATCTACACTTAGCACGTCGATGGTCATTATGACTCTCACATGGCCACTGACTCATTACTTATTATATTCAGGTTGTTATACCTATTTACAGCTGGCATAGTTATAGCGCCAGTCGACTAGTGTAGTCGGTTATGCATTGTTTGACTTAGTAGGCCACTTTCCTTTTATGTTGTATCTTATCTATACTTGGTGTACATTGTAAAGAGTGTGAAAGAAGAAGAAGAAACTAGCAAGAAAACGTTTTGGCCTCCATCTCTCTTCTTGTCTCTTGAGTGAGCTTCTCTTTGTGCATTCTGTGTGTGTTTGGCGCAGCATCTTGAGCAACCCCCTCCACCACACGATTCTTGACATGGTATCAGAGCCGCGCCATTGAGAGAGGCTGATTTTGACGGTTGAAGCAAAGGAGAAGAAGCAAGGTTCGAGCAAGCAAGCCACGGGTAAGAAGCTCTCCCATCCTTCAACTCTTTCTCTTGGATAGTGCCTGTGGAGGCACCGAAAGCAGGGCAGAGCAAAAATCTCAGATTGCAGTGAGATTTGGTGTGCGCGAAGAGCGTTGTGTATTCTGCAGATAAGCCCTTTAGGGCTTTTCCCACAGTTATTTTGGGCATTTGAGGCCGTTTCAGGGCCTGTTTTAGAGCCGCAAGGTTGCGGACAGCAGTTTCAGGGTATACTGTGACTTCGACTGTATTGATCGAACGTGGGTGCGCAGGTTACAGACTTCAGATCTGTAAGTTCAAAGGTGTTTACCAGTAGTAAACATAAGGTTTATCTGCAAACTGGTTGCAGATTGCATGTATTGTTGAGCAGACAGTGAAAAAGGCTGTCTGGTGTACTGCTCTGCACTACAGGTCAAGGGTTGTAGAAGATTTGCTTGCTGTTTGGTATTAGTTTTGTGATAATGGTAGAGAATAGTGGAAGCCCCATCATTGAGAAGCTCGACAAGAACAACTACCCATCATGGAAGTTTCGTGTCACGAACTTCCTTATTGGAAAAGACCTCTACGAGTTTGTTTCAGGTGAAGAAAAGGAGCCGGAGGTGAGTGATCCTCCAACTGCAGAAGAGACAAAGGCACGAAAGGAATGGAATGCAAAAGACAAGAAGGTCATGTATTGGTTGTCTACAGTAATTGACAATAATATGCTGGGACACATTAGAAATGCAGAGAATGCATATGCAGCTTGGACCATACTTGAAAGTATGTTTTCTGTAAATACAAAGGCACGAAAGATTCAACTCAAGCAAGAGTTGAATACATTGAAGAAAGGGAAGATGTCTATCAATGAGTATGCACTGAAAGTAAGAAGCATTGCAGATGCATTGGCAGCGATTGATGCAATGCCCGATGATGATGATTTGGTGTTGTCTACCTTGGGTGGACTTAACAATGAAAAGGCTTGGAAGTTTTTTGTAACTTCCGTATATGTCAGAAAGCCATTTCCAGATTTCGATGAATTGGTCTCCCTTATGATCACTGAAGAGATCAACATGCAGAGTGAGACATCTGAAAGAAGTGGTGAACAAGTCTAAGCTTTCTACTCCAGTTCTGGAAAAGGACGTGGTAGTGATAACCAGCAAAACAGATTGAATCAGCAATTTGGCAATATGCAGGTTTCAGGAGGTTGTGGTAACTTTAGAGGCAGGGGGAGCTTTAGAGGAAGAGGTGGATGGCAGAACAGAGGTTCTAACAACTCTGGTATTGTGTGCCACTACTGTGGCAAAACAGGTCATATTGCAGCCCAATGTTATGCTAAGAGAGATGATATCCGTAGTGGTAAGTTGCAGCAAGGAAACTATGCATCGTCTTCACGACAGAATGAAGACAAAAATGAACGTTTGTTCGTTATGCAGCATATGCTGAATGCTGTTACAGGAAAGGGAACACATGAAGATGTTTGGTATGTTGATTCAGGTGCATCCAATCACATGACCAGCCATGCAGAATGGTTTGGAGAGATGCAGGATTTGCAGAATGCAGGTTATGTGCAGACGGGTGATGACTCATGCCACCCAATTTCACACATTGGAAAAGTTCCCTTGTCCTTGCATGATGGTAAGACAAAGAGCCTTTCAGATGTATTACATGTGCCATCTATTACAAAGAACTTGGTGTCAGTCGGTCAAATGGTAGAGCAAGGGCTGCAAGTCAGATTTAATGCAAAGGGCTGCTTTGTAGAAGACTTCAATGACAAGTGCAGGTTGGTAGCAAAGGGAAGTAGAGTTGGACGTATGTTCACTCTAGATGCTGGAATTCCTACTATGAATGCTGCTATGTATGCCAAAGGAAAAGGTGTTGTTGCAAACATTGAAATTTGGCACAAATGCATTGGACATGCAAATGTACAAAGGCTGAAATTAATGCAGTCCAAAGGGTTGGTTACAAGTTTGCCTACATTTAAAGTTGCAGAATTTCAGAAGGTATGTGAAGCATGTCAGTTTGGTAAGCAAGCAAGCCAACCCTTTTCACATGACAGAGATGTAAGCAGAAATATCCTTGATGTTGTTCATATAGACATTTGGGGGCCTACACAAAATGTATCTCTTGGAGGTAGTTCATACTTCGTCACATTCATTGATGATTGTTCTAGAAAGCTGTGGGTATATTTTATGAAGGAAAAGAGTGAAGATTTTGAGCACTTTAGAACTTTCAAGGCTGCAGTTGAAAGAGAAACAGGCTTGAAAATAAAGTGCTTGAGGTCAGATGGAGGGGGAGAGTACCTCTCCAATGAGTTCAGTGATTTTCTGAGGTCTCATGGGATAAAGAGACAGTTCACATGCAGGTATACCCCACAGCAAAATGGGGTTGCAGAAAGGAAAAACAGGCATATTGCAGAAGTTGCACGTGCCTTGATGGCTGAAAAGAATATGCCTAAGCATTTTTGGTCTGAGGCTGTTCATACTGCTGTTTATATTATGAACAGAACTCCCACAGCTACAGTTCATGGTATGACCCCCGAAGAATGTTTTACAGGTAAAAAGCCTGATGTTTCACACTTGAAAGTATTTGGCTGCATTGCGTATGTTCATGTGCCAGATGAGTTGCGGAAGAAACTGGATCCAAAGGCTGAAAAGTGTGTCTTTATTGGATACTCTTTAGAGCAGAAAGGGTATCGCTGTTACAACCCGGTCACATGTAAGTTCAGAGTGAGCAGGGATGTCATCTTTGATGAAATGAGTAGTTGGTATGCATCTAGTGGTGATGCATTGGATGATGATGATGATCATGACACTCATGTGCAGGCTGAAAAGCAAGAATCACGAACTCTTAGCGGACCAGAGACATCATCTAGTAGTCCTTGGTCTGGGAGACTAAGGAGTAGCTCTACATCTTCGGGTGCATCTAGTAGCACTACAGGTAAAGACAAAGGAAAGAATAAGGTGTCAGAAGGCATTGATGCAGTTCTTGATGGAGACTCCAGTGGCTCAGAGAGCTTGGATGATGAGCTTGGCATTCCTTCAGTGAGGACTCCAGGTGTGCAGAGAGCACGCGTTAATGCAAAGACTCCATTGAGTGATCCAGTGGTACGCAGGTCTAGCAGGGTGAGATACCCTGTTAAAAGATTTGGTTTTGAAGGTTATGCAGCTCACCATTATGCTTATATGGTGAAACTAGTTGAGGATGTTGAGCCCACATGTTTTGAGGAGGCTGTTGGTCATGCTCATTGGGATGCAGCAATGGATGAGGAGATGGCTGCATTAGAGGCCAATAAGACTTGGAATCTAGTTTCATTGCCGAAAGGAAAGAAAGCTATTGGATGTAAGTGGGTTTATAAGATTAAGCACAATGCAAATGGTTCTATTAGCAGGTACAAAGCTAGGCTGGTTGCAAAAGGCTATGCCCAGACATATGGTATAGATTATGATGAAACCTTCAGTCCAGTTGCTAGGATGGCAACTGTCAGATGTGTGATTGCTTTGGCAGCAGCTAAAGGTTGGAGGTTGCAGCAAATGGATGTAAAGAATGCCTTCTTGCATGGTGATTTGCAGGAAGAAGTGTATATGGATCAGCCAGTAGGTTATGAAGATTTAGAGCATCCCACGTATGTGTGCAGGTTGAAGAAGGCACTCTATGGGCTCAAGCAAGCACCTAGAGCATGGTCTGACAAGATTAGAGAGTATCTTGTCAATATTGGCTTTTATGTTTCTGATGCTGATCACTCACTTTATGTGAGAAAGGGAGATGCAGGTTTGGTCATCATAGTCATCTATGTGGATGACTTGATTATTACAGGTGATAGTGATAGTGGAATTGCTGAAGTCAAGGGCTATTTGAAGATGAAGTTTGAGATGAAGGATTTAGGTAAGCTAAGGTACTTCCTTGGCATTGAGGTGATCAGATGTGATGATGGTATATGGCTGTCCCAAAGACAATATGGCTTGGATATGTTGTCCAAGTATGGTATGACTGCATGCAAACCACTTTTAGTCCCGTTGGAGCAGAATGTAAAGCTGAGTGCTGATGTTGGGGATGAGATAGAAGACCCTACTATGTTCAGGAGGATAGTGGGGAGTTTGATCTACATGACCATTACAAGGCCAGACTTGAGCTACGCTGTTGGTCTTGTGAGTCAGTTTATGCAAGTACCTAGAAAGTCACATTTGGATGCAGTCAGACGCATATTGAGATATGTGAAGTCCACATTACATTATGGACTTTTCTATGAGGCAGGTACAAATGTACAGGTATTTGGATACACAGATGCAGATTAGGCTGGTAGTATGTCTGATAGAAGATCTACCAGCGGATACATGTTCTCTCTTGGTAGTGCAGCAGTTGCATGGAGCAGCAAAAAGCAATCTACAGTTGCTTTGTCGAGTATAGAGGCCGAGTATAGAGGTGCTGCTATTGCAGCATGTGAGATAGTATGGCTGCAAAAGTTATTGGCTGATTTGGATGTCCAGGTGGAAGGTCCAGTTGTCATTTATTGTGACAACATGAGCAGTATACAGTTGGCTAGGAACCCTGTATTCCATGCCAGGACAAAACATATTGAGGTACACTACCACTTTTTGAGAGAGAAGGTACTAGCAGGTGAGATTGACTTGGTGTATGTCAGCACACAGGATCAGATAGCTGATATCTTCACGAAGGCATTGGGTACAGAGAAGCTTCAAAAGTTTCGAAGCTTGCTTGGAGTTGCAGAGATGCAGTTGAGCTTGAGGGGGAGTGTTGAGATGGCAAGCTCAACACATGTGGACATTGATGATGGACTGCCTGGTTAGATGGGTCCACACATCTACACTTAGCACGTCGGTGGTCATTATGACTCTCACATGGCCACTGACTCATTACTTATTATATTCAGGTTGTTACACCTATTTACAGCTGGCATAGTTATAGCGCCAGTCGACTAGTGTAGTCGGTTATGCATTGTTTGACTTAGTAGGCCACTTTCCTTTTATGTTGTATCTTATCTATACTTGGTGTACATTGTAAAGAGTGTGAAAGAAGAAGAAGAAACTAGCAAGAAAACGTTTTGGCCTCCATCTCTCTTCTTGTCTCTTGAGTGAGCTTCTCTTTGTGCATTCTGTGTGTGTTTGGCGCAGCATCTTGAGCAACCCCCTCCACCACGCGATTCTTGACAAAGTACCCACTATGGCAAGCAAAGATAAAAGTAAAAAATTCCCATTGTTAGAAGAGGAGAAGATAACCTCTTATTGGAGACGAGGGCTTCTAATCAATTCAAATTTAGTAATATCATGAATCTAGAAGACATAGTCATGGAAGAACTAGCCATCCAACAACTGGTGAAGCAGTGCAAGCTTTAGAAGTACATGGAGGCAGTTGTTCAAGCCATCGACTATGAGAAGTGTGCCAAGCTCATTCGGACCTTCAACAAAAACCAGAGCATTGTCATGGTGCACCTAGAAAACGAAGCCCGCCAAGTAGAAATTGAGCTGATCCTTAAGCTAGTACAGAAAGCACTGGGCCTACCAAACAAAGTGGAGAGACGATCAAAACAAGATGTGTATGACATGCTAGGGATGGAAAAAGTGATAGTACACACCAATGATGGCATCATCCTAGCCAAAATCCCCAATCCCAAGGTTCAAATCTAAGCCAAAATTGTGCATGCTCTTTTCTCCAGTCAACGGTATAATGCATTGATGAACATAATCAATGTACCAATTTTGGAGAGCATTGTTGCCCGGTCCTTGAGGTAAACCTCAATGGCTTCCTGAGGAAGATGATAGGGACATCGGAAAAAGCACTAGCCACCGACGAAAGACCTGCGGGGGGGAGAGTCCTTGGCCTCCAAAGATAGGAAATCGTCATCCTCAAAGGCCTCCATCATTGGCTTTGGAGGAATCTTGACAGCCATCATAAGAGAAGAACTAGGGAAAGCACAAGACAGTGAGGCAGTTGCTGAGATCCCGGATAGGTCCCTTCCATACCAAGGACAGGAGCAGTCCAACAAAAAGACAATGAGTGAGGACAGTAGAGAGGAGGAAGCATAATCTAGCCAAGTAAGGGCCAAGAAGTTAAAGAAAGAGACTCCACAGAAGAAGGCCAGAGAAGAGAGGGAGAAGAAGGAGAAAACAGATCTACACAAAGCACAAAGCTAGACCAAAAGCATGAAAGAATGACAAAAGAAAGAAGAAAGGGACAAGGTGAAGAGAATAAAAGAGGAATCCAGAAGAGCTGATGATGAGAGAAAGAAAAGAGCTGAGGAGGAAGAGGCAGAGCTCAAGAAGGAGGAAGAAGTCATAGCTCTTGTTATCCGCCTCTCAGTGGAGCAACCTTCAAGACAAGAGGAATTGGCAGCCATGAGCCACCCCAATACAAAGTTCCAAGCACCATATCTAAGGCACCCAAAGACCTACTACCTCCATTGACTCAGGGAAAGGGCAAGGGATTGATCCACCCTATCCCAACCATCCGACTACCCGCCACCCTAGTCACTGCACGCACCCAAGCCTCCTCTACCACGTAAATGCTAGCAATCTGATGGCATGGGTGCATTTCCTAGTCAACAAAGAGACGACTCAAGGTGTGAGTGTAGGAACCCCTATGATGGAAGCAAGAAGATAGATAGCTACAAAAGAGGAATCTATACGGGACCTCAAATGGTTGAAGATAGAGGCATCTACAACCACTGGTCCCTTTGCACTACTGTTATCCATAATCTACAATGCCTATCTGCAGGAACTCCTATCATAGTTGGAACGGGCAAAGGAAGACAAGAAGACAACCATTGTTGAGCTTGAGGCTGAAAGAGAGACCATGGCAGTCTCTCAGTTAAAAAGGACCCGTCAAATGGCCACCTCTATCAAAGAGAGATCAAGGAACTAAAAGAGAAGCTTGAGGCCAAGGGAGGAGAAGATGAGAGATAGCAAGCTGTGATGAAGTGGAAGCACATAGCCTTATGAGTTTGCAATGCAATTTTGATGAGCTAGTGGCATTGTACAAAGAGCTCCAAAAAGAAAATGAAAAAAAATTTGAGATGTCACAGAGCAACTAGCAGCAATAGAAGAAGAGAGAAGACGACGGTACCTAAAGCATATAGCAAATCTGAAACAAAGGCTAGCCTTTGAGCTTGAAGAACAACAAAACTTAGAAAGAGAAATTGAAGAACAAGAGAGACGGCTAGTGGTTGTAGGCTAGTGCCGTTAGCCGTCTAGATTCCCATATGCACAATAGGAGAAGTGCTACCATCTAGATTCCTATAAAGAATTGTACTTGCTCTCTTTTCTAATGCAACGATAGTACTCTTTTCTTTCCAATAAAGTGTCTATGTCACTTTCCACACACAAGATTTGGTTTATGAGTCCAAGTCTTAATTTTGGAACCTAATTCACTTGTGTGACAATTTGTCTTTGTCTGGGTGAACTTCAGCCCGGCTATCCAAATAAGCTGATTCTTTAATATTCCCAATGGCTGAATTCTTCTTTGATCTGGCATTTTAACCTAAAATGGTGTTGCCACATGTCCTTGCAACTTATGTGCCAAATACATCTCTTCAGGTAAAATATTAACTCCAGAACCTCCATCTAGAAGAACATCATCAAACTTGCTACCCAAATACTAAACTTGAATAGTCAAAACCTTATAGTCTACCACCTCCATCTGTGTGGGAATCACCGCTTGACAATCTGAGGTCGGTTCTTGATCCATAGCATAATGCTTAAACACTTCATCCTGATTCGACATAATCTTAGCTAAAAGCTTTTCTTTAAACCCTGGAATTAAATCAAGGATTTGTTCCAAAGTCAACTACAATGAAGATTTGATTAGTGTAGCAAACAACTCATGAGAACCATGCAATGCCTCATAAGGCTTCAAACTTTGTGGCTATTCATTGAACTGCATTCCTAACACAAGCATATCCTTCTGATTTTCCTCATGAAGCAGTTCACTGTCTTGAACTTCATAAGGCAATTCTGCAACTTTAAGTTGTTTTGAAGACTGTTTTTTCTGCAACTTCATAACTTCATTGGAAGCCACTTCCCTAGCCTTTTCTTGATCTTCCCAATTAATCTTTTGCTTAGCTTTTTCTTTGGTAATGGCCAAAATTGCTGTCTCATCCGGACAATCTTCCAGAACTATGCAATTTGAACAATCACAGCCCACCTACGGCTCTAAACCATGCTTAGTAACATTTAACACACCCTTACATAGCACTTCTTTCTGTAAAGCTTCATGAACTTGCTAGTTCTTTTGACAACTTACTGCCTCGCTCTCCATGATTTCTGCAGGTAACTCTACTAGGACTACTGTTGCGGATGCCGGTGGTTGTTGTCCATGGGGTAGTCCTGCCGGTTGCATTTCTTGCTGCTCCCCGGTCTGCATTCCCCTTTTAGTCCTATGGCATTGGTGGCTGAACCTTCCTACCAAAGCCTCTAAATCCTCTTTGTTTTGCCAATTCAGGTGCAATTTGGTTAACTGGTACGCTGGAGATGCTGTTTGCTGCCTTGCATTCCGTACAACTGGATTATACCAGCATTCTATAGGCAAGTTGTCAATACTCCCATCTCCAACATTTGCTTCTTAATTTTCTTTTCCAACCTTTTCTCCAAGGCCGTTTTTTCCTCTTTCTCTTTCCCCTTCTTGCTATCCTTAGAAGAGGTTTTATCTTTCCTGGATTTCTTTTTGTATCTCTTCTATCTCTGCTTACTTCGATCATCATCTGAATCACTTGATTTGGTTTCCGACTCAGAGCCTGATGAAGTATCTTCCTCCTCACTACTATCCTCTGAATCAGAACCATCAGAGTCAGAGTCTGAAGAGTCATGTTTACTCTTCTTCTTGGATCTACTCTTACCAAGTCTCTTTTCCACCCGCTGGGCTGCTTCAACCAGCTGATCTATACTATTATTGTTTCCAATTTCTGCATTAGCAATTGCTGCTGCAATAGCTTTGTCCAAACCCTTAACCAAATAAGAGTATTATAACTCCATAGAAGGTCTATCTTCTTGATTCAACCTGTTTAATAGATTTTTAAATTTCTGTGCATAATCCTGCACTAACATTGTCTTCTGCTTGATCTGCTTCAACCTTTTCAACACATCAGTAGCTGTCTTATGCTTTCTAAACCTACTTAAGAAAGCGGTTTTAAGGTCACCATATGTGGTAAAGTATCCAACATCATAAGTACTATACCAATCCATAGCTTACCCTTGAAAGTTGCCGCAAACTGCTGTAATTTGACTTGATCCCCAAACATATTGTTGAAGCCACTAGCCACCCACCTTGTCTCAAACTGAGCGACATGACAATATGGGTCTTCTTTCTTCTTCCCTGAGAATTTAGATGCCCTAACCTTAGGGTTAAGTGGTGGATTGGGATTCATAGTTCGGAACTTCTTCTTCTTTAATGGGGGCAAGGGATCAAAAGTTAAAGACTTCCTAGCAGTACCCACTTGTCTCCTCAACAGGAATGCACTTCCTAACACCAAATGTTGTAATCGCTATGTTGCACGATCCGGAGGAGTTGAAAGATCTTGCAAGTTAGGTACTCCTTTTGCTTCATCAAGAGAGCTTGAGGGAGAGTCGGTGGACGACGCAGGGGAAAATACACAGTAGCGGTACCAACAGAGGTACCAACATCCTGGAACTCCTCTCCAAAAGATGGAAACTCCTTCTCATCCAGGGTGTCAATTCCTCCTGCTTCCCGACTGTCATTCTGCAATAACTCCCTCTGTTGTCCTGCCAATAACTCCCATAATTCTTTGGATTTGCTTCAGGTTAGAATAACATTTGATCGGTATGGTAATTCTCTGACATATATGCAGAAATGCAAAGTTAAACCTTTAATCTGCATCATGCTGCTTGAAGCAATATACCACTGCCCCAAGAAGCAACTAGATTTTCAGATATATATTATCAAAGAAAAGTATTTCGACTATGGTTCAGCATCCAGAAATAGAAAACCACATAAAAAGAGTTGAATTGTCTTAATTCTGGTTCTTCTTCTTCATGCAGAAAACTTTTGCTTCACGCAGAAAACTGTTGCATCATGCAGCAACTTCGAACATCTGGGCTTAACCTTCATCATTTTGAGTAATGTTTTGACACAGAGGTTCCAAGAAGGCAATGGCAGGATCGCCAAAGTGTTGTTGCCCTTTCTATGCAGAATACATAAAAGAAGAGAGAATACTTCATGAAGCAAATACCTAATCTCACACCCAAAAATCATAGAAACTCAGAGCTAACCATATGAAAGCATAGATACACTATATTCAGCACTACTAATCAGAAAATAGAGAATGAATCACACAAGACATGCTACAAACGAGATCAAGACTCCAGCCATGATGGCGCCAACTGCCAGATCCTCTTCATAATTAGGTAGAAACATCATACATCAGGCATAATCATCATAAGTGATCAGATAAACAAGAAGAACACACAAAATGCCTCATCAGGTCACGTTTTTGCAACTGCCCCAAAACTGCACTTCATGAGGCATTGAACTTCATAAGACATATAAAGGCTGCTTCACATAGGAAATAGTAATAACTAAGGTAATACACCAATCTAAGGGTAAATGTAGTATCAAGCCAACGGCTAACAAAGACTAAGGACCCACACGTGAAATCTAGGAGGCATGAAAGAAGCTACTGATATTGATGAATGGTCAAGTCGTGATGGGTCCCAAAGACCTTATTGCAAGTGCAAGGCTACTATGAGGGTTACACCGATATCTAGGTGCCTAAAGGTAAGATGGCCAAAGGCACTCCCCAAAAGCCACCCTCAAACTTGACCACATGACACATCCAAACAAGTCAGCCACCCTCAAAATCCACCACATGAAAAATCCAAATAAGTCAAGCACTCAGCCCACAAGAGAATCAGGATGTTAAGTCCATAGAACCTCCAAAGCTTAGAGCTGTAGGGCCTAAACTAGTCTATCATCCAAAACCGTAACCTGCTACTAACCAACCACCCAAATCTTGCCTCACTAGTGCCCCTTACATCTCAAAAGCACCTAGTAGCATGACACCTGAAGCTCCAACCAAACCCATCAAACATGAGGCCAAGCCACAACCTCAGGAGAAAACCAAGCAGCAACCATCAACTAATGCTGCACTCTCTAGTTCTATCAAACCTCAACCACCTACCAGCCTTAGACCCTCTTATGAGTGGCAATCAATTCTAACCTTGGCCACAGGCTTAGCTGAAAATACGGGGGATGACTTGGTTGCTTGCCTTAGACTCTTGGATGCTACTTTCATGACACTGGCTAAAAGCTACAATAGACTAGACTTAGGTCTTTTGGAAGGGCCTATAGTAATGGAAGTGTGTACACTTCCTTGCCCTTGGGAGGAGTCAAAATTTGTATTCATTAAGGCTTCCAAAGTAGTTGAGGAGTTAATTGCCACTAAGATATCCAGAGAACGAGCAATCAAATAATGTCTCATTACGTCATATAACAAGAACATGATTAAAAACTGAGTTGAAATAGCTTACTGACAATGACTCCTCTTTCTTGCTGAAATGGTATGCTCTTTGATTGTAATAGGAGCTAGAGGGATACCAAATAATGACCAACGCTAAGCAACAATGCATAATCAAGCCATTGGAATACAACCCAACCTATGTAGCTCCAACTTCCTATAGGGTTTTGACTACCATCCGTAATCGACTCCTAGAAGAACACATTAGGGGACATCCCTATTTAGATCGCATCCTCATCGAGGAGGATCTGCACATTGCTAGGTAGCATAGTGGACTCCAATGACTTCTTACTTGATGTCCTCACTTACATTATGTATGTAGGCATCCGTCCTTTCGACATGGATAGCTATACTAATTTAGAATATAATCCAAATTTCTATGATTGGCTCATGTGAAAGTAAAACAATAAGATTATGTGTTGAAGGCCCTTCATCCTCTAAACCTTTACTCCTAGGAAGGATTCTTCTCATTTCAGAGGGAGGAGGGGATAAGGTGAATCAAACCAAACACATAAGGAAAACAATAAAGAAAAACCACACACTAGAAACCTCAATCAATGCCTAAAAATAAAAATGGAAGGATGAAACAACTTTTGATTGAGAAAAATGTCAATAAAATTTGAAATCAATAGACTACTTGAAGGAAAATTCTACTTCTGCACTCAAACATTTCAGTTCAGCAAGTATGTAGTCGTTTCCTTCTGCTTGTAATTATTCAAAAAATCAGTAATGGTGGATATGGCTTCATGACAAGCACCCATCATGTCAGTCCAAGAAAAGGTTGGAAAATTGCATTTTTCAAAAGAAGAGTAGGCAAAATACGGCCTTTTAGTGGAAACATGGGCTTTCAATTAGTTTAAATTATGGCATATCTTCAACTTAGAGGATGTAGCCATTGAAGAATGGGCTACGAGGTAGATCATTGAGTAGTGCAATCTATAGAAATACATGGAAGCAGTGGGCCAAGGGGTAGACTACATCCATTGTGCAAAGTTATTACAGACTTTTCACAGGAACTACGGCACCGCAATCATGCAAGAGGGAGGAGAAACTTGTCGGGTGCAGATTCCAGAGTTGGTAGAAAAAGCATTGGACCTAGAAAACAAAGTAGAGAGAAAGCCAAAGAGAGATGTATATGCCCTACTGGGAGTGGAGAAGGTGAAGGTCCATACCAACGATGGCATCAACTTGGCAGATATCCCCGACCCTGAGATTCAACTCCAAGAAAAAATGGTGCACCCATTGTTTTCTAGTCAAAGGAACAACACCATCATGAGCCGCATTAATGTCCCTTTGCTAGAGAGCATCGTAGCATGATCACTGGATGAGGTGAATCTCAATGGTTTTGTGAGAAAGACCATCGAGACCTCAGCTAAGGCCTTGGAAATAGGAGAAGGGCCAGCAAGAGTAGAGTCCCCAACTACCAAGACCAAAAGGAAAGCCTCATCTTCTAAGGCCTCAACCATTGGATTTGGTGGGGTTCTTACGACCATGATCAGAGAAGCCTTGGGGCAAGGGTAGAGATAAGGAGAAGAAGAAGGAGTTGGAGAGACACCACTAAGAGCACCTCCTCAATAAGAGCAGTAGACGTAAACAAGTGAAGAGACAGAGATGGATGATGAAGGGGAAGAAGAGCTGCAGACTAGTTGACAAAGGCGTAGGGACAAAGGAGGAAAACTTCACAGTGAATGATGGAAGAAGAAAGGAGGGAAAAAGAAAAAGCAGATTTGCAAAGGGCTCACAAGGAGTTTAAAAAGACCAAAGAAGAAAGGAAGAAGAAAGCAAAAGAAGAGGCAGAAAGGTTGAGAGAAGAATCAAG
The DNA here is from genome assembly GCF_053477565.2 of Lygodium microphyllum. Lineage (NCBI taxonomy): Eukaryota > Viridiplantae > Streptophyta > Polypodiopsida > Schizaeales > Lygodiaceae > Lygodium > Lygodium microphyllum. The sequence goes on along the minus strand of NC_141154.1, from coordinate 17,417,771 downwards.
AAGGTATGAGGAGGAGAGAAAAAGGAAGGCAGTCGAAGAAGAGGCAGAGCTGAAAAGAAACAAGGATGAGGATATGGCTCCAGCTATGCGCTGATCAATAGATCAATATATCAACATAGCAGGAGAGATGAGCTGGATACCATGAGCCCGCCAAGAGAGAAAGGGCCAAGCTCGAGCACCCATGTGCCAAAAATCACACTGCCTCCTCCAAAAGAAGGCAAGGGCAAGGAACCAATTGTGCCCATTCCTACCCTCCTAGTGCCAACCACACCCACAATCACAACCACCCAGGATTCCACACCAAAAGTGGACCCCAGCAATGTCTTGGCCTAGGTGTAGTACCTTGTAGATAAGGAAATGACCCAAGGGACTGAAGAGGGTATCCCAGTGACATGGACCAAGAGACCAGCTGCAATTGATGCCGAGCCCAGGTAAGATCCAAAGAGGCAGAAGATAGAAGCCTCCACCACCTCCATACCCACGACAACGTTGCTAGTTAAGGAGTATGATGAATATGTAAAACAACTATTGTTGTAGTTGGAAAAAGCTAGGGAAGAAAAAAAAATAGGAGTAGCAAAGCTCGAAGCTGAAAAGGAGGCCATGGCTACATTCCAATTGGAGAAAACACTCTGAATAGCCATGGCCCAAAGGAGAAATTAATGAGTTGAAAAAGAAACTATAGGCTAAAGAGGAGACGAAAGATGAATGGCAGGCAATGGCAGGCAATGGCAGGCAAGAGTGGATAAAGAAACCAAAACCATACAGTGCCTGTGAAGACACAATGAAGAGATCGTGGGGCTTTATGAAGATTTGCAAGCTAAAATGGAAAATATCACTAAAGCCACATAGAAGAATTGGAGGTGCTGGGGGAGGAAAGAGCATGTAGGTATGAAAAAGAGGTGGAAATATTAACACAAGAGGTAGCCTCGACATAAGAAGAGCAGTAGAAATTGAGAGGAGAAATGGAAGATCAAGAATGGCGGCTGAGAGTGCTAGCTCAAAGGCAGTGGAAAGGCCTTGAAGACATGAAGAGGAGAGTGGAAGAATGGTCCAATTAGAACAAAAGAAGAGTTGAAACCTTGGCACACTGTCTAGCTCAGGTGGAGAAAGGCAAAGTATTGGCTAAAAGCAAAACAATGGTCGTCCACATGAGTTTTGAGGCCCAACAACGCGCCTTCCTCAATATGCTACTCGATGTCACTTGGAAAGAGGAAAGGGAGGCCATTGAAATAATTAAGAAGAAGGTTGGGATTGCACATAGGGCCCTGAAGGCAGGCTTGTATATGGCAGCGCAACCAGTGGGAGTAGGCCTAAGCTCCAAAGAACAAAGAAAGTATTTGTTGCAAGCAAGCTTGACCCCACAAGAGGTGGACACATTAGGGTTTGCCTAAAGGGCATAGTAGGAAGACTAGCAAGAGGCTCGATTGAACTTTGAGATGGAACCTCATGAAGAGGAATTAGTCCCACCACCTCCTTCTCCACCCCCAAAAGACCAGCAACCAATTGACACCTTTGTCGAGAGGAGAGCAACACTAAAAGAAAAGAGGAAACACATGGTGGAGGAAGCCTGGAGAAGATTGAATCCTAGACCAGTAATAGGGCCAACTGCACCCATTCCACCATCCTCAAACGAACTCCCAACAAGCTTTCACGTAGATTTCATTACTTGGGAGTAACAAGAGAATGCAAGGCAGCCCTTTGATCTTAATTTCCACTTCCCCACCAACTTGTGTCGAGTCCTACCCATTAAGGTGGTGGAAGAAGTGATTGCCATTGGAAGCAGACTACGAGATAGATGGCTAAAGGAGAGAGAGTAGAACCCCACTCTCTAGGGCATGGAGGAGCTGGAATTTTGATAGGACAAGGTTTTTGAGGTCCCAAGTTTAGTGCCAAGCTATGAGTGACAACCTACATGGAGAAGGCGCCTCTAACATAGAAATACAGACACTTGGGTGGCTTTCTACAACACCCTCCCATTTTAACACAACAACCTGATATTCATGCCATACCCTTGAAGAATGGGAGTGGATTTTGACCCCAATGTCCATGGCCGGTGTTGTAGGGGTTTTTGTTGAAAGGTCGTATCCACCGGGGATTAGAGGTAGAAGGAAGTAGAGATAGGAGATGGAAGAGAAAAAAAAGAATAGAGAAGAGGTAAACACGATAAAGACAAAGCACAATGAATTGAATCAATATGTATTGATAGAACCTGAAATCCTTTGTCTAACACTACTCAAAAACAATCTCCAGGCAAGCATTAGATCTCCTGGAGCTCCTTTGTACACCAAAAATGTGCATCAAAATATTAGCTTCTTCTCTGCTGCTCGAAACCCAAATTTGATGACTTCGTTGGCTTCAAAAGGGGGTAAAACTGCAAGACACTTGCTCAAGGATCTCCCAGATCACTACTTCTTCCTCTTCCAATTCAAAGTATAGTTTTCAGTCTGTCAACTGCAATCGCTACGCACGCGATTTCACACATCTTTCTTTTTCTTATGAAAAATCCCAAAATTGACAGAAAAAGCAACTTTCTTTTTGCATGCCATCCTATTCTAGGAGTTTTCCTAGATTTTTAAGATATTTACAATCGATAATATCAAAATTAGGCTAAAATTATCCAAGAATCTAGTATTTTTGAACCATTTGTGCTATAGACACTAGCACTAATGACTCAGATGACATTGACTCTCTTGATCAATAAGTAACTCAAATGATGATGCATTCCATGCTTTTTCACACTGTGTCCACATAGCGTCATGACATCCACCCCCTCTAAATCTGCACATCCTTCACTATGTGCCACCAATGCACCACCCAGATCAAATACCCATAGCTTCAACTTGTCACTTATAATGTATATAAGAAAGCATCCTCCTAGATCATAGATCAAAATACTCTTGAGCCATACCTAGTACCCCCTCTAGAGTCATAAGGCCTTGGGTGCACATCATACACTACAGGATGTTGAATCTCCATATACATGCTATCAATGAACCCATCAATAAATACATAGCAACATGCCTGCTCTTTCAAAGTCCACCGCATAGAAATCTACTTATATAGACAATTGTGTACCTCATCAAACATAAGCTGAGCCTCACTTGCATCCAACACATTCTCACCATCACCAAAAACAGTGAAGCAATCCATATCTTGAATCATCTTAGAGTTGCTTGGCCTTTGACAAAGCATCTGAAACATTTTCTAGCTGTAAAGCATTACATCTAACATCTTGTAAATGCATATCCTTGAGCTCGTGAACTGTCTTATAAACAATAACTTTGTCATCCTACAAACTATGTGCATCCAACAAGTCACCAATCTCCATTTGAATCCCTGCATCAAGTAAAACATTATCTTCACAAACCTCTTCACATTCATTAAGAAAATCTATAGGTGCAATGACTAAATCTTCCAGTATAGGATCTTCCAAAGCATTCTTGGTTGTCTCAATATCAGAGTGCATCTTATATCCTAGCTGCTTGCCCTCTTGCTTGCTATCCTGTTCTTCCTCCTGACTGTGACCTCTTCCATAACGTGCTCAGGAGGTGGCTGATTTGTAGGTTTAAGAGGATCCACACTTCTTCTTGTCACTCCCTTAGATATCCCTGGATTATCTTCATCTCTCTTTTGTTTCTCTTCCACAAGTGCATTTGTGCTTTTCCCTTTTTCTAAATATATATCCACTGAATATGCATTTACTAGTGATTCCCAATCAGTTATCTCACCAAATTCTTGCTCTGCATGTGATATTTCACTATCAGTAACTTTCCTCTTTTTAGCTGCATGCAAAGCATTGTTCATATTGCAGACTTTGGACCATGGCCATGTATTCTAATCCAATTGTAGACCAAAAGCAGAAGCATGTACCACCGCATAAGCATTTCAGACAGCCAAGTCTTCCAACAACTTCTACATACCTCCATTTCCAAATTTCAAAGTAAGAGGTCCATTTCTTGTGCATGGATCTTGCCCTCTTTCCAAAAGATGAGCAGTCCTATCAAGGCCTCCTGATAGGTAGCACAATCCTTTCTCTCATGCTCCAAACTATCACACCACATACATCTTTTTCTTGGCTTAGGGGCTACTGCCTGTCCCCTTTCCTCTTGTACTTTGTGGGAGCTTTCGCTCAACCGCCAAGACCCACGGACCGCTTATTGTTTCAAGCATTCCAAGCGATCTCTAATGGCTATCTCTCACCTAGCCAATGCGCCGTCGATCCTATGAGTGTAGTGAGCTTACCTTGATGCCCGATCGAGTACCCTTCTCTCTGTTGCACTCTGGTAGCTCCATAATTCTTGATGCTAGCTCAAGCATCCTCAAACCTCCTCCATCTCCAAGCTCCATCCTCCATAGCCGTCCATGCAAGAGAAGAGAAGAGAAGAGAAGAGAAGAAGAGGAGATGGTGAAGAGCTTCACCCTCTTGATCCCTCACTCTCACACACACTCACTCCCTCACACTCTCACACTCCCTCTCTCAAGAGCACACACAAGCAAGAAGGAGAGAAGAAGAGAGGAAGAAGAAGACTCTTTTTGCCACACACCAAAGAATGAGCTTATCATTCACTTTCCAACTTTATATACAAAGCCCTAAATCCTTTTTGGGCGGTCATCCCCTTTTCCCTCTTTTACATGGCCGGTCGTAGCCTAGGCCCTTTTTCCCATTTCCCACCATTCTAATTTATCCTATTCCCAACTAATGCATACACTTTGCACAGGAGCGAGCCTGGCACTCTTTTACACAGATTCGGGGGCGCTTCCGCATTTTAATGGTGCGTCTTTTTCCTCTTTCGTTGCCTTGGCCCGACACCGAAGCTTCTTGAGGGTCGTGCCCGAACATTTGAATTTTTTAGGGATTGGTTGCCGGTCAAGGTGCCTTTTTCTGCTTTTATCTTTTTTTGCTTTTATCCTGCGCCTTTTTTTGCTATTTTTCATTTTTTCCATTTTCTGCTCATTTGTGCTATGGAAACACAGTCGAAAACACGGTAACATTACCCCCCTCCTAGCCAAGTGCCAGTCCCATGGCACTACAGTGGGACATAGTGGCTAGTTAGGTCGTGTTAGGCGGAACATGTAGGTGGGTGGTTGGGGATGATGACCAAGAGAGATTACAGCATGCTTTAGGCTCCATGAAGATACTCGGCATCTGTCACACGGTTGTGGCGCTGGTTATGTAGCCGGTCGTCTTTTGAGTATGAGAAACACTTGAAGCAATAAGCAATCCCTTAGGATGATGGTATTGGAGGGATTTATTCTGGAGAAACCCCTCGAACATTGTTTGTCTTGAAAACCCGTGGCTTTGATTGAAGATCCTTGTCTTTGAGTTGAAGGTCTTCAATTTTGAGTTGAAGGCCTTCAGGCTTGTGGAATCAATAAGCGATCCGTGGATCTTGAGGCATTGGGCATGGATCATTGGATGATGCGGTTCCAAGATCTATGCCAATGGCAGTTCTACCTTGACCTAGTTTGATCATGGTGGCCATCAGCAGGCGGATGGCTGGTTGCCGGCACGTTTGGGTCATTAAAGGGTGCCATGGGTGATCATCTTCCATGGGTAGCCATTTCTTAAGAGTCGAACATAACCTGCAAGAAAAGTTGTGCCCTCCCTAAGGGGTGTGTCTGCTTGCCGTGTAGTGTGTGGTGCTCGTGGTAGTGGAACTGGGAGATGGGTCTAACCTTGGGCAAGCCCTTGGTAACGTTCCACACTTGAGGACCCAACTTGTGCTTCGTTGGAGGTGCGGTGCGAGCCTTAGGGTGACAGGTCTGAAAGTCTTGCCCTCGATGTGCCCTAAGCATGAAGTGGGGGAGGGGGCTAGGGAGAACCCTAGGTGCAATGACTGTGGTGCTTCTTCTTCTTTTTCTTTTTTCTTTTGAAATGATACTTAGGCCTAAGTGTCTTGGTTGGAATGAGGAGGAGAAGGGGGGCGGAGAGACTTGCTCAAAAATTGGCGACTCTACATATAATCTTTTAGATTCATGCAGACATGAAGGGAGGTAGTGGAGAGAAAGGGGTGGTTGCATCTAGTGAAATGGCTGTCATTCATGTCCTCTAGGAGGGCTAGGCAAAAAGAGAGAAGGAGACTAGCCCTCATCATGAGACGAGCCATGGCACAATTATCTATAGCGTTAGGGTCAAAGAATAGGGGAGGCAGGCCGCGCTCTTATGGAGTCGGGTCCTGCTTAAGAAGTAGCCTAAGTAACCTAAGATAATTACAAGTGGTTATAAAAGCGGGGTCAAGACATGAGGAAAAGTCCACAAGGAAGCGCATCATAGACTCATCTAGGCTTTCTGCGGTAAAAAAAAGGGCATTGTCAAAGGATGCTACAGTGGAGTTATAAATAATGGGAATGTTAACCCCAACACGAAGAAAGAAAAAGAAAGCGGAAAAGACGCAGGGCAAAGGCGGAAAAAAAGGTAGCACGACCGAAGGAAGAAGAGGAAAAAAGACCAAAAGCACAAGGGCAACCTTAAAAGTCCAAGGCAAATGGCGAAGGGGAAAGGCGCATTTTAAAATGGAAAAGGCGCACCCTAAAATATTGTAAAGGAGCGCCGGGCTCTCACCCATGCAATTTGTAAATGCAGACAGGCGGTGGAAAGGAGGCTAGGAGGATAGACGGACAATGAGAAAAGGGGCCTAGACTAATGGCCGGCCATGTAAAAAAAAGGGGGTGACCGTCCATGGAAATTAGGGCATGTATATAAAGTTAAAAAATGAATGAGAAGAGCATTCTCGTGTGTGGCAGAAAGCATCTTCTTCTTCTCCTCTTGCTTCTTTCCTTCTTGCCTCCTTGCGTGTGCTTGAGAGAGGGATCGAGAGAGTGTGAGAGAGTGAGGTAGTGATTGTGTGAGGGTGAGGGATCTTGGAGAAGAAGCTCTCCATCTTCTCTCTTCATCGTTTCCTCATCTCCTCTCTTCTTTTGTCTCGTATGTGGTTATGGAGGATGAAGCTCATGGGAGAGGGATTGAGGTTGCTTGATCTTGCCTCAAGGATCGTAGAGCTGCAGGGGTGCAAGAGAGAGGAAGGTACTCGATCGAGCATCAAGGTAAGCTCACTACACCCATAAGGTAGGCATTAGGCGATGGCTATGTGAGAGGTAGCCATGGCTGCTCGGTTCGAAACATTTGAGCAATAAGTGGTCCGTAGGTCTTGGGGTAGAGCTCGAAGAGCTTCCACAGGGAAAGTCATACCATCCGTGGAGGGTGGCATCAAAATCTACGCCTACCCTTTGAGGGTACACCATGTAAGTAGGGTCGTTCCGCTCGAACGGCAGGGTATTACAAAAAGCCATCTAGGAGAGCATGCTTATATCGCATACTCGCCTCCTCCACAGGGGTTGGCTCCTATAGTTTTGTACAGTGTGGGGGATTTCAAAAATTTTATCTTTCCAGTAGTCGGTTGCTTCGGTGCCCCAAGAGATTGGGGTCTTTTCCCACTCCTCCTGCCATTTTTTCCCCAATCGGACCGACCACGATCACCTCATCCATCACTTTGAGAGGCAGGACCCTCCACAGACTGTTGGGTAGGAGGAAACTGAAGGAGAATGGCTTCTTTCCTAGTTCCTATACCTCCAACACCACCAGTTCTGCATGGAATCCTGTAGAAAGATCATCTGGGCACGGAGGGAGAGGCGCGGATGGTAGCACGGCTGGTTTGGCTCTCAGTTTCTGTCTGGCCTCCTCCACCAGCTTTTTTCATCTTTCTTTAGAGATGGCTTTTCTTTCTGCTGGATCTTCTTGTGGCGGGTCTTGGGCCTGTGGCGAGGGGGGTTGCGGGACTACGTCTTCCCTGAATCGATTCACATCGATTTTCATCTTTGCTTCTTCCCCCTGCCGTTCTGCGTGTACTGCTTCTTCCTTGAACCCGAGGGTATCTATCTCCTGGGGGGTTAGGCCGGCCCGCATTAGGTATTTCCGTTGTTCCTCCAAACTTAGCCTAATCTCCCCTGGTAATGGTGGCATCTATAGTCCAGTGTGTAGGGCTCTTCTTGCCATTCCGAGCTTCCTTTGCACCGCTTCCAGTGGCTCTCCTTGTGCTGCATGAGTGGCATCCAAGATGGTGTCGAGGAAGGCCTTCTGTTGAGTGCTGAAGGCCACTTGGGCTACCTCTGCCTTGCTCTCTGTGATGATTTTCTCTTTTTCTGTTAGAGCAAGGCGACGCGCCAGTGTCTTCACCCTCTTCTCATTGTGTGCGGCCCACTCCTCTACCCTTTTGTTCATTACTTCTAGGCTCTCTCCCTGTCTTAAGGTCAGCATCATGATTTTCTACTCATAATCCTCTAGTTCCCTAACTAGCCTCTCTTATTCTTCTCTTTTAGAGGTCAGCTGATCTGTTAGGTGCTTGAGTTCCTCATGCTGCTCCTCCATGCCTCGTTGTCTTTCTTCGTCCCTGGCATTCAGCTCCACCACAAGTGCATCAATCTCAGCAGATTTCGTAGCAAGCTCTTGGTACTGCACTATTAGGAGCTTGTGCTCTCTTTGCATGTTTACTAACTCCTGCGTCTCATTTTCGAGTAGCTGCCTCCAATGTTCCTCCCTCTCATCCCTAGCCTTCAGCTCTTGTTTCAGATCTGCAATCTCGCACTGCTGCAAGGCTATCATTCTTGTCTTGTCCTGTTGGAAGGTGGCCACAGTTTCCTTCTCGGCTGCCAACTCAGCCCACGGCTATTTTGCGTTCCTCCTTCGCTCTCTCCAATTGGGAGAGCAGCTCGGTGACGTATTCATCGTAATTAGCCGGTGGCATCATGTTGCGTGAATGGGCGAGGTAGAGGCTTTGACTTTTTGCTTTTTGGGCTCTTGCCTGGACTCTGCATCCGTGGCTGGCCTCTTCTGTCCTGTGGCCGTAGTCTCCATGCTCTGCCCTTGGCCCATTTCCTTGTTGATAAAATACTGCATCCACACCATGAAGTTTGACACATCTGCGCTAGTGGGGATGTTGGGGGTGACAGTGGTGAGTTCCACGGGAGGTACCAAGAGGGCAGGGATCGAATGGAGCGGGGCCTTGCCTTTGCCTTCAGAGACTGGAGGTGGCATGAAATCTGGCACCTGCGTACTGGATCATGGCCCCTCTTCTCTGCACGGGCTCATGTTCCTTAGTTCGTCTGCTCGGCACTATTGTGTTCGATGGACCATAGGGTGGCCTCCGCCAGGTCCTCTTCCTCCTTTCTTCATAGCTCCTCCTCTTCCTCCTCCGCTTTTCTCTTCCTTTCCTCCTCCACTTTTCTCTTCCTTTCCTCCTCCCTTTTCTTCTGCTCCTCCTTCTTTTTCCCTTTCTGTTCTTTTTTCCTCCTTTTCTCCGCTTCAACTTCTTGTTTTGACGCCTCCTTGGCTTTCTGTAACTCCTCTTTTCCCCTCTGCTCCTCCTGTCTCTTTGTTCTCTCTCTCTCCTTTGCTTCTTTCAGGGATTCCTTCTTCGCCCTTTCCAAGTCTTCCCTTTCTTTCTTCTTGCCTTCATCACTCTTCTTCTTCCCCTACGCCGCCTTCTTCTTCGTTTTCCTGATTGTCTTCTTACTAGTTTGTCCCTCCCCTTCTTCTTCTGTTTCCGTTCTGTCGGTGGACCTGTCTTTGTCCTGATGAGGGGGCGACCTCTCCTGCGTTTCTCCTTCTCCCTCTGTTAACCCTCAAATGAACGAAGGTGGAAAATCCAAAAAAGCTAAAGCAGAAGACAAAGACAAAGGCCAAGGCAAAAAGAAACGGAAGACAAAGACACACAAGAAGAAGAGTCCTAAATAAGGGAGAAAGGCGCACAAGGAAAAGTGCAAGTCAAAACTTTTGTAAAAGAGTACAAGTGCATCATGGTTTAATTCAAGGAGCGCCGGGCTCTCACCCGTGCAATTTGTAAATGTAGATGGGCGGTGGAAAGGAAGCAAGGAAGATAGAAGGACAATGGGAAAAATGGCCTAGGCTACGGCCGACCATGTAAAAAAGGGGAAAAGGGGATGACCGCCCAAAAGGGATTTAGGGTTTGTATATAAAGTTGAAAAGTGAATGAGAAGCTCATTCTTGTGTGTGGCCAAAAGTAGCTCTCCTCTTCTTCTTCTTCTTCTTCTTCTTGCTTGCTTGAGCTTGTGCTTGAGAGAGGGAGTGTGAGAGTGTGAGGGAGTGAGTGTGTGAGGGTGAGGGACCGTGGGGTGGAGAAGCTCTCCATCTTCTCCTCTCTTCTTCTCTTCTCTTCTCTTCTCTTGTCTTGCTCACGGCAATGGAGCTTGGAGCGTGGATCTTGAGGATGGAGCTTGCTTGAAGCTTGCACTTGGATCGTGGAGCTACCGGAGTGCGCGGGAGAGGAGGTAACTCGAACAGCATGGAGGTACGCTCACTACACCCATAGATATGGATGGCACGTCGGTTATGTGAGAGGTAGCCATTAGTGCTCGGCTTGGAACGCTTGAAACAATAAGCGGTCCGTGGGTCTTGGCAGTTGAGTGAAAGCTCCCACATTTTGGTTCCGTTGTCGGGACCTACGGATTCAAGCCTTGAGCGCTTGCCTACTTCGAATCGAGCATCAAAGTAAGGGTTTCCCTGAACTAGTGCTTGAGATAGGTAGGAAGGGAGGGGGTTGAAGATGGTATTCGATCTCCTTGGCAAGTAGGATTTTTGATTTTTTGAGATTTATGTTGTGAGATGGAGTAGTGTAGGTATTTACTTTGTGATTTGGATACATTTAGAATAGGAAAAAACAAAGAAAAAGAAACAAACAGTAGGGTTCTCTGTTGCTGTATAACAGGCTAAAACAGGAAAATAGAATCACAGATCCTTGGAGTGCCATTTGATTCGAGCATCACAATGGTTCCAGGCATGTCTGGCATTCCCTTGTAGTGTATTGCACCTATCTGGAAGGCGCTGGACGATTCGGTGTAGTAGATGTCAGTCTAGAGGCATCGCGTGCAACTCGCGGACTGTCGACCGCATAGTGGGACCAGGCCGTCCGAGTCCCAGAATCGGACTAGTCCATAATCGGACTAGTCCAGAATCGGACCACCCATAATCAGGCCACCCAGCATCGGACGTTCATCCGATCGGACCACTCGGACCAACTCGTCTAATTTTGGAAATTGCACCACTCGGACGCTCGGACTCGGACACTCGGACTGTCATCCGATTTGACCAACCCTGTCCGATCGGACCAACCCATCCGACTCGGACACTCGGACACTCGGACCACCCAGAATCAGACCGTCCAGAATCGGACCACCCAGAATCGAACCACCCAGAATCGGACCAGTCCGAAATCGGACTAGCCAGAATCAGACCACCCTGTCCCATCCGATCCCCAAAATCAGACGGACCACCTAGAATCGGACCAGTCCGAAATCGGACCACCCTATCCGATCCGATTCCCAGAATCGGACCACTTTTTTGATCTGATTCCCAGAATTGGACGTGAGCAAAATCGGACCACTGGGCCGATCGGACCAACCCAAAATCGGACGTCTGATTCTGATAATCGGACTCCTGAAAATCGGACATCTGAGAATCGGACAGAAAACTGTCAAAATCGGACAAGTATCTAGAACACAAATTTTGACACATCTAAACCCCGAGATTGACTCCGAAGGCTACGTAGAGCTGAAGACACATCACAGATCCATCATCGGGCTAAAATTTAGAGCACGTAGCTCAAAATTTGGCTATAAACGGTCCTCCAAATTGTGCATGGCTTTTACCGTAATGGCCCTGTGGGCCGGGGGGGACTGCCCCCCCCCCCCCCCAGACCCCTGCAGAGGGGGCCATGCCCCCTCCGCACCTCCCCCGAGTAGGTTGGAGAGAAAACGCGCGCTGTGACAGGTCCTCCAAATTGGACCCTAGTGTAGCAATGGCTCTACACGAGCATGGATTCTACCTTGCAAAAGAGCAACCAAAATCCCGTGCCCGAATAGAGACAAACAGAGACCCTAGAACATCAATGGGCCAATCTAGCCATCAAGGGCAAAAAGGCCACACCACAAGAACACAAAGACATTGTGTTCATACCATGTCTAGTCATAGTGAAATGCAACATCAGCAAGCTACAAATGCCAAGATGACTAGACATGACACTCTTGACAAGAGATGTACCTTGAGCAACACTGCACAGACAACCCAAGACATTGGTGGAGAATCCACGTCTGGTCATGCAAGTGGGGACTCAAGGGCATCTGTCAGAAGGCTTAAATTTACAAGCCAAGACCCGGAAGATGAAGACATAGTACCACCTGCTTATCTTAGGGTCAAACTCACCACGAAAAGAGAGCATACTATCGATGCTCTGATTGATGAAGGAGCAGATTTTAACATCTTGACCTATGAATCATGGACCCTACTAGGCCAATCAGAGCTCACACCGACTAGTGCAACTCTTAGCCCTTATGGGGGACACCCACAAGCACTCATAGGGAAGTGCAAAATCATTGCGACAATTGAAACAGAAAGCTTGCCTATCCTATTCCATGTTTCTCTAAATAGTGCTAGCTGCGATAAGCAGCACCCCCAAACGGGGTGAGGTTGGCATTAGTGGGTTGTAGTGTCGGTTGACCAATGCGTGCATGTCCAATGGTCATGAGTCAAGATGTTGTAGTCGGCCCCTTCATCAATCAAGGCATCGAAAGAATGCATCGCTCCTGCTCCGACTGTGATTTGTAGATATGCCGGTGCCACTGCTTCTTTGTCCTGATCTGTAAGCTCGGTTATAGTAGCCATGCAGATGTTCAGTAGGGGTTCTAGCATGGGTGGCTCATGTAATGGATGGGAAGGAGGATAGTACTTCTTTATGCGGATGCCATTAAAAAAGCCTATTCTGTCACCGTCAAGTGTCTCCAACTCAACATTCCCTATTGTACCAATCATGCATACTCTGAAAGGCCCTAGCCCCCTAAACTTCATCTTCTGTTTATGTCCTTTTACCGAGTATAGCAGAACAAGGTCCCCTTGTTCGAAGTCTCGCTGTTTGACATGCTTGTCAAACCACATCTTTCGTCGAGCCTTTTCACAAATCAGAGAGTGAGTGGCGAGGAGTTGGATCTCTGTTAAGCGCTCTAGCTCCACTAAGCAGTTGGTCCAAGCCTCTCTTCTCCCAACGCTCCTGGACTGCTAGCCTCAAGCTAGGGATGAAGAATTCTAAGGGAAAAATGGCTTCAGTTCCGTACGTCAGCCTAAAAGGCGTCTGTCCTACAGCCATTTTATAAGCTGTGCGATAGGCCCACAAGGCCGCCATTAGCTTGTTGTCCCAGTCACTTCTTGAAGTAGACACGACTTTTGTAAGCACATTGACTAAGATTTTATTTGTGGATTCGGCTTGGCCATTAGCTTGAGGGTAATAGGAAGGTAGAGACCAGGTGGGCAATCACTTTATTAATGAAGTGTGTGTCTTGGCCGCTTACAAGTTCGATTGGACAGCCAAACCATGAAATGACCTGCTCCCACAAGAACTTTGCAGTGGTCCTAGCATCATTCTTCCTCGTGGCTCGTGTCTCTGCCCATTTCATTAGATAGTCGGTTGCCACTATGATGTAGCGAGCTTGGGAATATTGTGCCACAGGACTGATAGGTCCAATAAAATCGATGCCCCATTTTTCAAAGGGTTGTCGAGCTATGACAGGGGTCAACTCCATCTTGTCCTTCCGCACAGGCACTTTAGTCCTTTGGCACTCATCGCAGTGCTTTACGAATTTAGCTGCATCACAGAAGAGGGTGGGCCACCATAGTTGAGATTGTAGCACCTTTCGGGCTATCGTGTCCCTGCTAAAGTGTCCTCCAGCGATTCCGCCATGTGCTTCGTTCAATGCATCATGCATCTCGTTCTCACATACACATCTGCGCAATAAACCGTCTTGTCCCAACCTATAGAGTTGACCAGCTATCAGTTGATATGGCTGAATTTTCAGGATAAGTCTTCTCAGCCTGGCCTTCTCAATGGGTCGCTCAGGTAGTCCGTTCTCTAGTACTCACACTATGTCTTCAGCCCAATACGACATCAGATCAGCTTTAAATAATTATTTCTCGCTTGACAGGTTAAAGAGATGAGCATCCGGCAAATCGTCAGGTATGCCTTGTCCAGTGGCTTCTCCTGTGGGTATGCGGGACATGTGGTCAGCCATGTAATGCTACTTTCCTTTGCGTACAACCACAGAGAAGTCGAACTCTAGTAGCATGAGTAAGCATCTAGCTATGCGTCCCGTAGCGCAAGGCTTGTTCACAAGATACAACAAGGCCTAATGATCAACAAAGAAGACAAAGGGAGTGGCCAACAGGTAATGCCTGAATTTCTTTACCGCAAATACCATGGCCAACCCTTCCCTTTTCGTTGTGGAATAGTTCATCTCGGTCTCTGTGAGCTGCCTGCTGGCAAAACTCATCGGGTAGTCTAAATTATGTTCACCAGGCTGGCATAGCACGGCTCCAATAGCGAACTTAGAGGCGTCTATGTGTACATGAAACGTTATGTTCCAGTCTGGGGCTCATAAGATTGGTGTAGTAGAGAGAGCCTTTTTCAAATCCTCATATTCACACTGGCATTCCTCATTCCATTCGAACACTATCAACAGCTTATACAATGGTCTAGCAATTAGTGTGTAATTTAGTACAAAGCGTCGATAATATCCAGTGTGTCCTAAGAAGCACTGAACTCCCTTGTAGTTATCGGGTGTGGTGGTAAGTCAACAATGACTCTGACTTTAGAAAAATAAGTGGCAATGCCGTTCTTTGACACTACGTGCCCTAATATGCATCCGTGTTTCACCTAGAACTGGCATGTTGAGTGTTGAAATGACTTGTTTTTTGGCTGATTTTTGTTGTTTTTGAGAGCTGAATGGTTGATTTTATGAGATGATTGATTGATTTGGAAGTGGTTTGAGAGTGTTTTGGATGATAATGATGGTGTTTTGGAAGTTCATGATGTTTGTTGGTGGTTCTGTGATGTTCTGATAGGTTCTGATTGGTTTTGTATACATTCTATTTTGCTCTGTTTTGCTCTGTTTTGTTCTGATTGTCTTCTGTAAGGAGGGATGGAGTATTGATTGATGAAGATTGAGATATTATGAAAGCTTATTGAATGGTTTGTGAGATTTTGGAATGATTTGAGAATAAGTTATGAGGTTTTGATGACCTTCTGTAGGTCTTCTGTAGAGCTTCTGTTCTGTTCTGTTCTGTTCTGTACTGTAGCTGTTCTGGTACTGTTCTGTAGACTGTTCTGTATGCTTCTGTATGTGTTCTGATGGATGAGAGTGTAGCTTGGGAAAGTTTTCTAGCCTTGGAAAGAGGTGAATACAAGTGCAAAAGAGCTGGAAGAAGTGGAAGAAGTAGCTGCTGAAGACTCAAGTGAAGACTAGAGTGAAGTGACAGTAGTGAGCTATAAAAGGACACTGTAGTGGCTCTGGTGACTTTTCATATCAGACATACCTCTTTGGAGGGGTATCCACGACCTAAGAAGGATTATTGAGAGTGATTTTTGAGATATTGTAGTGAGGACATGATGTATTATTGATGGAGAGAGAGAGAGAGAGTCAGAGATAGCCAATTCTACTGAAACAGAGTGACTGTATAAGAGAGATTGAGAGAGAAGATTATGAAGATATTGAAGATGAATACTATGTGATGTATTTCCATTCAAAGATGGTGTATTCCTTTGCTTTCTTTGTTCTATTGATGGATTTTATGAAGATATTGAAGAATATGGTTGATTCTATTAAAAACCGTGGGAGATCTACATGATGATGTATGAAGATTTGTTGTGCCTGGTGTTCTTTTCTTCATTGTGATCATATGAACCATGATAAACAAGCTTGTTGATGATTCAAGATAGATTTTCTTGCAAGAGAATTCCCTTTTCCTTGGTGTTCCTCTTAGGGCTCCATGTTTTTGGTGCGCAGCCGGGGAAACTTGCCATCAACAAGCACCAGAAGAGGCTGAAAATGAAGGAAATGGCATTGCCAAGAAGAGAAGAATTCAATGGATGTTTGTAAAGTTCCTTCTTCCACTGAGGAGTTGGAATTTCTCATAATCAAAGCCACTTTCCATAAGAAGTTCATCCCACAATGGCGGAAACACATCACCATCATGATGCATGCTCTATGTGGTGGACAGTTTCCTCTTCCTATTGAAGTAGCAGAAACTTGCATCTTGGTGCCAAACTGTTTGGGAACAAACTGAAGAGCAGAAATAGAGAGAATGACCATCCATGGAAGATTTGGCATTTATTGAAAAGTTTCCAGACAACATCAAGTGGGAGATTGTGAAGAAGCTTCAGGAGTCTTGGTCTGTAGAGGTTCACAAAGACAAGAAGGAAAAAAGTTGGAATTTGTTCATGGACGCTCAACAGCAAGATACATGGGATGCTTGGTGTACTGATAATCTTCTGTTTGTTCAATTAGCAACCCACTGGAAGTTGGTAGACAGAGTGTTTTTCACAACATACACTGTTGAAACCATCAGAAGCTGGCATTACTATGATGATGGCACCACCACAATGCTCAGACGTATGCATTTTGACACCTTCCGAACCGAATACCTTCCCCTGTGTAGTGGCATGAAACCAGAATTCAGGGACGTTGAAAAGAAAGAAGTAGAAGAAATGTTGGCAAGAGAATCCTCCAGAGACTGAAGCCTTTTGTTAACCCTCTGTGGAGCACTAACAACCTAGTGGAGCCAACCCCCTGATGAATGACACAATAAAGAGGCAAGTGTTAGAACGAGTCCAGAGGTACGTGAGAAGAGAGAAAGCAAAAATCAGAACCGAGAACGAGCTCGCAACAAAAGCCGCCTTTGACGCCCTTGCGGAACTCTTTACAGAAGTCTCAATGGCACATCAAGCCCTTCCTCCTGCTGGAGGTCCACTTCCAAGCCAGATCCGTCCTGGAAATATTGATGACAGGCCAGCGAATGTAGTCCCATTGCCAGTTTTTAAGGGAGAGTACAATGAAGACCCCGATCTTCATGTAGCAGAGTTTATGGTAGCATGTGTGGCTAACAATGCCAGAACCCCTGAGCATTGGTTAGCAATATTCCCCGCCACTTTCAAGGGCGCGGCGTATCAGTGGTATGAGAGACAAGCAGTAGGAACTTTTGGCACATGGGACGACCTGAAGTTGGCCTTCCTCACTAAATTCAGGCGTGAAGGTTTTGAAGAGCAGATGAGAGAGGAATTCATGAACCTAAGTCAGTCCTCTGGAGAAAGAGTAGAAGCCTATGTCTCACGAATGGAATCCATCCTGAAGAGATGGACTAACCATAATCTAGATGATGGCATTCAGAAGGGGGTGTTTCTTAGAGGATTACAACCAGAAGTCCGTAAGTTTGTGGAGCTGCAAAGACCAGCCACACTGCAAGCTGCAACAGAAGGAGCAAGACTGTAGGATGAAGTGAAAGCTCGATTAGCGATGAATACAGGAAGAGGAGTCCTACCTCCTCTGATGCCAGGAATGATGTATCCACCAAATGCAGTCCTAGGGACTGTTCCCTACCCCTACCAACAGATGTCCCCGGTATCACAGTACAGTGCACCAAATCCACAGTGGCCACAATCCATGCCTCAAATGGTGGTTCACCCACAACAACAATGGTCCCAACCAATTTCCTCACTACCAAATCAGCAGCAAGAGTGGAATCCTACCAACTGGAGCCAACAGTCAACAGTTCAAACAGGAGCTCTGAATCAGAACCAGAACAAAGACCCCTCTATACCAGCCCAGCCCGTTTATGCAGTGATTACAGAGACTCCTCAAAACCCTCCTGCCAGTACGTCCGGAGGAGAAAGCTTGAAGGATTATTTCTCCAACTCAGTTGCAAACATCAAAAAGGAGTTGATGGATGTGATTACAGAGCAACTACAGACGTTGAAAGTGAATACCGCTAGCATATCCAATGTTGCAGGAGCAGGAAGAGATGTGATGCGGTCAAACACTTGGTGTGGTAAGTGTCATCAAGTAGGCCATCTAGCCACTGAATGTACACGAAAACCAACCATCCCTGGAGCCTTCTGTTCCTACTGTTTGCGGAAGAACCATACCGAGGACATTTGCTCTCTGAAGGAGATGCATGATAGGAGAAGGAAGGAAGAAGACGCAAGATTTAAGTTGCTGGAATCCAAAATGACAACACAAGATATTGGACCCAAGCCTAGATAGCTTGGTCCTAATTTCGGACCCAGAAGATTTCCTTCCCAAAGTTACAGAGGAAGACAGTCCGGCGGTGGTCAGAGATCAGAAGTGGAACGTTACAGATGCGGAGAAAAGGGACACATCTCACCAAATTGTCCAAATCCTCGAAGGTCAGTGGATTACAAGCCCTTATGCAGTCGATGCAAAGGAGAAGGCCACACTGCAAAAGGCTGTCCAAGCCCAGCCCCAGTGAAAAACAGTGCTCTTGATAGTCCATCCAAGACCCAAGAGCCTACCTCCAATTTGGTGGAATTGGAAGTTGCTGCCATCACGCGTGCAAAGCAGAAGGAACCACCTGTCCAGAAACAAAATAACCTTCCAGCCAGAACAGTGAAGTTCAATCTTCCACCAGAAGAACAGAACAGAACAGAGCTTGATAGTGCCGTACAGAGCTCTACAGTGCCATAGAGAGTTACAGAGACAGTTACAGAAATAGGACCAAAGGTCCAGGAGACAGAAGAGGAGGAAGTGCCACAAGTGGCAGAAGAAGTTCCTGTAATTCCTCTGTTGAAAGAAAGAAGAAAAATAAAATGGGTGTTGCCCCATTCCCTAACCGGTTAGAGAAGCCAGTGGATCCTATTAAGGAATACGATCTAGTTAGAGATCTAGATACCTTTAGACCAAACCTCACATTCCGACAATTATTGATGTTGTCATCCAATTGCCAGAAAAGGTTCAAAAGTATACTGACAAGAAGACGTGGTTTAAGGATTGCTCCCTCAATAGCAACAAAGCCCAACAAGGCTTCAGAGCCTATAAAAGAAGTGGATGTGGCTAACGCTTTCCTAGATCTAGGTACTCCAGAGACTGGCGTATGGATAGAAGGTTGCTTTATTTCAAATGCACTGATTGATGGTGGTTCATCAGTAAACATTATGACGGATGTTACAATGAAGGATTTAGGCCTACAAGGTGTGCAACCCACCCAATGGCTCATCAGACTAGCGGATCAGAGTAGAATCAAGCCTTTGGGCATTCTCCCATATGTGAAGACTACAGTGGCTGGAAAAGATTATTGGTTAATCTATCTGGTGGTGAAGCCAAACTCTTATGGTACATCCTATCCTCTATTACTGGGCAGACCATGGCTTTTTGAAGCCCGAGCAAGGACGGATTGGTTCAAAGGAACTTTGACCTTGGGTAGAGGACCCAACAAAGTGGTGCTGAAACTGTATGGTTCTCAAAAAGGACATGGATCCACCTCCTTGGAATTATCTTCTGACTCCCCTAATGAGGCTACGGATGGAACATCAGCAGACAAAGATGCTGTCAAACAGATCCTTCCCAAGAAAACAGTGGCACATTCCTTAACAGTGGATATTGTAAGCCGACTTCTAAAAGATGCAAAGCCATTATCAATGGGTGAATACTTCCTGCCTGAACTAGGAATGACTTCAGAAATCACTTCTGACAGTGAGATAGAAGCATGGATGTACTACTCTCCCTGTTATATGGCCATAGCAGAGACAGAGACAGAGACAGGAGAGGAAACAGAGAATCTGTTATTCTGTTACAGAGCTCCTACAGAAGCAGAAGCAAAAGCAGAAGCAGAAGCAGAAGCAGAGACAGAGACAGAAGAGGTTGGATATGATATGGACAAAGAAGGTTATGAAAATGAGCCAGAAGAATCTATTCCACCTGAAGAGGATACATTTGAGGAAGAAGTTCCAGAAGCATCAGAAACAGACGAGCTCATGCTATGGGACAGAATGGTGATGGTACCATTTGGTCTGGTAAATGGATCTTCTTATATGCACGATCTTTATAAGACATGGGTTAAGAAGAATAAGCCGTCTTTCAGGAGTGGCTCATGCCGTCCTAACCCATCCTTGCCGAAGAAAGATAATGATGATGCACCGTGCCAACAAGCACCAGTCCCACCAACCCAACAGGCATTAGAGGGTCCCTGTTATGTGACGTTCCTGGATGTGTCACCTTCAGAAGAGGAGTCTTCAAGCCAAGAGGTAATTAATTTTGAAAACAAACCCGAAACGGCTCTAATCCCATTCCAACATCTTAAGGAGCAACCTAAGTCTCCACCAAAAAAAGAAGTTGGTTCTAGTGGGACATCAGAAGAGGACACCACTCCCTTGAAGGAGTCGGATCTGTACCCAGAAGCAATCCGTGGGACCTTCATCCGTGAAGTAGAAGGTGAAAGGCAGTTAACCTTTGTGGATGCAGAAGGTACTGAACGTCACTTGAAGGTGGGTAGCAGTCTCCCAGAAGAGGAGTTGTCAACCTTGTACAACTTGTTGAAATAAAATTTGGACGTGTTTGCATGGTCCTACAAAGACCTAAAGGGGATTGATCCCACAATATGTCAACATCATATTGACTTGGAGCCTGATGCCAAGCCAGTACGGCAACAACAAAGGCGAATGAATCCGAATTATTTCACATTGGTGAAAGCGGAGCTGCTGAAGCTTCTGGAAGCCGAGTTCATCTATCCAGTGGCAAATAGTGAATGGGTTTCACCCATCGTGGTTGTACCCAAGAAGAATGGCAAATTGCGAATATGTGTGGATTTTCGAAAGCTTAATTCCAAGACAAAGAAGGATCACTTTCCTATCCCTTTCACAGACCAACTGTTGGACACAATGGCAGGACATGAACTTTATTCTCTTCTGGATGGATTCAGCGGATACAACCAAGTCCAAATCGCAGAAGAAGACCAATCCAAAACAACCTTCACCACAGAATGGGGGACCTACGCTTACCGAGTGATGCCATTTGGACTATGCAATGCCCCTGCTACTTTCCAGCGAGTCATGATGGCCGCATTTCAAAATCATCTGCACGACTTTATTGAGGTATATTTGGATGACTTCTGTGTCTATAGTTTGATCCGTGAACACTAGGAACACTTGGAACAATGCTTTGACCGATGCCGGGAGTATGGGATTTCCCTCAACCCCGACAAATGCATCTTTGGGGTCTCTTCTGGAGTTCTGTTGGGCCACATTGTCTCTGCACAAGGGATATCAACAGACCCTGCATAGATTGAAAAGATCGCAGCTCTGACAGCACCCACCAACCTCAAACAGTTGAGGGGATTCCTAGGCCATGTGGGTTACTACAGAAGGTTTATAGCCCATTTTGCGACAAAGGCAACTTCCTTGCACAAGCTTCTGAGGAAAGATGCAGAGTTTACTCGGACGGAAGAATGTGACAAAGCCTTCCACACTCTGAAGCAGTGTCTGATTGAGGCACCCATTCTGCAACCTCCTGATTGGACGAAAGAGTTCCATGTACACACGGATGCATCAATTGAAGGTTTAGGTGATGTCCTCTGCCAAAAGGGCTCCTCAAAGTTGGATCAACCGATCTATTACGCAAGCCGAAAAGTCACTGATAGGGAACGGAACTATACAGTGACAGAGCTGGAGTGCTTGGCAATGGTGTTTGCCTTGGAAAAGTTTCGCCATTACCTCCTATCTACCCACTTTAAATTTTATGTGGATCATGAGGCCCTGTCCTTCTTGATGAACAAAGCAGATGTGAAAGGACAAATGATGAGATGGCTCCTTTTATTCCAGGAGTTCGACTTTGAGGTGATTACTAAGCCTGGTCGTTCCCATGTTCTGGCTGATCATCTGTCGCGTATCCCACAAACTGCAGACGAGGAGCAGGATGATCCAGACCTCCCTGATGCTTCCCTATTCTTGGTAGAAACTGTAATTCCCTAGTATGCAGACATTGCCAATCTGGTGGCAACCCAACAATACCCTCCTGGTACTTCTAGTCGGGAAAAGAAGAAGCTTATGCTAGAATCAGCCCCCTACACCCTGCTAGGCGGTGCACTGTACAAGAAAGGCAAAGATGAAGTGCTCAGAAGATGTGTTGCAGGAGATGAGATTGGGATTGTTCTGAAGGCTTGCCATGACGAGCCATGTGGAGGTCACTTTGCAGGAGAAGCTACAGCCAGGAAGGCTCTGCTAGCAGGATATTGGTGGCCTACCATTCACAAAGATTCCTATGATTACTATAAAAGATGTGATGCTTGTCAAAGAATGGGGAAACCCACCAAGACAAGTGCCATGCCACTGCAACCTATCCTTCCGTTGAAGCCGTTTGAGAAGTGGGGCATTGACTTCGTAGGTCCGATCGATCCTCCTACCAGAAGGAAACAGAACCGATACATCCTCGTATGTACGGATTATGTTACAAAGTGGTGTGAAGCTAAAGCTCTAAAGCGAGACGATGGTAACAGCGTGGCCGTGTTCATGTATGAGAATATCATCACCCGTTTTGGTAGTCCCTTAGAGCTGGTAAGTGACAGAGGTACTCATTTCCTCAACAAAGTCATGGAAGAATTAACAGAGTTGTATAAGATCCGCCATCGCAAGTCCACTCCCTATTACCCCAGAGCCAACGGCCAAGTCGAAGTCACCAATCGCATCCTCTGCTCGATTCTGACAAGAACGATTGCTGCACATCGTCGTGATTGGGACGATCGACTGACAGAGGCCCTCTGGGCGTACAGAACCTCCCATAAAGCAACAACAGGACAGACACCCTTCCAGTTGGTGTATGGTACAGAAGCTGTTTTTCCTGTTGAATTGGAACTACCCTCTTTGAGAGTGGCTATCAAAGAGCGTTTGGGGGACGATTATTCACTGCAACGCCGTCTCCTGCACTTGGAATGTTTGGACAAAATTCGTAGGATGGCTCTACAGTGCATGGAAGCCACGCAAGCTCGACGCAAGGCTTACCATGATAGCTTCATCAAGCACAAGGAGTTCAAAGAAGGTGATTTGGTCCTAGCATATGATTCACGCTTTGGCAAGTTTCCTGGCAAGCTCCAACAGTGGTGGATGGACCCCTATAAGGTACTTGCCGTCAACCCTAATGGCTCTATCCAAGTGCAGACCGTTGATGCCTCTCATGATCCCTTTCTGATCAATGGATATCGCCTGAAGAAGTACTTCCCTCCTTGGGGATCTTGACAATTACGGACACTTGATCCTTTCCCTCGTTGGCACGACAATTCCCTTGCTCAATTTGAAGAAAAAAAAAAGAAAAAAAGAAAAAAAAAACAAAACATATCGGTCATGGGAGAAAAGGACTTAGGTCCCTGTCATGCCGACCTATTCTCCGAGAAAAGGTGGAAACACCCTCGGGAATAGGGGAAACTAAAAGAAAAGAAAAAGAAAAAAAATAAAAAAAAACAAATCTGTTATGAGAGAAAAGGAAGCAATTCCCTGTCATAGCAGGCCTCGTTCCGAGAAAAGGTAGTAAACACCCTTGGGCGAGAAGCTGGCTGTGGAAAAGGTGGCAACACCCAGCAGTCCAGAAAGTGGTTCATTAATTGATATCCCCAGGATCCAATTCCGAAGCTACCTCCCTTGGTACGCTGTGTCCTGGGTCTCTCTGCAAAGCATCTACTTGTCCTCTAGCAGACGACATGTTCGTATCCAATACAATATTCGATTTGATGGCTACCTCCCTGGGTACGTCTCTTCAACAATTGATGACGCGATCTTCATCAGTCTTTTCCCTTCAAATCAAATGAGAGGTGAGAAGTGTGAATGAAGTGTTGCACGCACGGGATGGGCCTCTCAATGCACAACTCACAATTTGTTCTGTGCACTGCACCATCAGGCTCCCTGGCCTTCCTTCTCGCACCGTATGCCGGCACAAGGAGGGATGCACTATTGCACCATCAAATGCGCACAAGGCATACAATCTTTGCACAAGTGACCGTGAGGATTACATCAATGGGTTTCAGGGCATGGTTGCCCTCCTGTAACTATCAACAGAGAGTGAGACAGAGGGTGGGCTGAGTGTGACTTGAGTTTCTTCAATCAATTACCGAGAGGTGAGAGTGAGGGACGTTACGACACTTGGAGTCAGGTATGTTCCAGTTTCCCTGTGCACCCACGGGATGGGTCTTTACCGTCAACACAAGACACGTCACCCTGTTCTGTCCACCGCACTGTAAGGCTCCCTTGCCTTCCTCCTTGCACTTATGCCAGACGGGTTGGATGCACTAATGCACCATCAACTGTGCACCCTAGCATACTCTTTCTGCACCATTCCCCCCTTGTTGATTCCTCAACCGGGCATGAGATATGGGTTTCCATCATTATTCCTCGAGTGATATTAGTCATGGGGCGAGTGACTGTTCTTTCATTCCATTTGAGTGACTATGAGTTGAGTGTAGTATCCCTCATCGTCGACGAATTTCCTGCGCTTCCTTCCATCAGCTACCTCCCTGGGTACTTCCGCGTGGTACCTGCCATGACGAACGTGTGCCGAGAAGATGCCTTGGTCCCTCCAGCGCCGACAACCACACTGGACGTGCCATCGACACTCAACCTTGCTTCTTAACAAAATGGGCCAAGTTTTTCTAGCCCTCCCACTTTGGTTTCTCAGTGATGTTCATGTTTTAAGTGTGGGGAAGTTAGTGGATGGTCTGTGGCGTGGTCCTAGGTCCCTGTTGCTCGGTTAACCCTATCCGTTAAGGTCTTAAGTGTGGGGACGCGTCCCTACGCGTCTACATTGCAAACCCTTCTGCATATGCCTTACCCTGCTCATGCATGTATGCCATGACTTGCTTTTACCCTACGGGGATCCCTTTCCATCTACCTGGTTATGTTCCACCCACCCTTGGGGCTGTTCCCTTACAGTTTCCCTTCATTCCCTGATTTTGAGGTCCTACTATGTGAATGCGCCCTACGTTCACCGAAGTCCAAATCCAACCTTATAGCCCTGTTCCTCCCGTTGAATTGACCATTTTTCCTTTTTTACCTACCCCTGTTCCGGTGCACGTTTTTTGAGTTCTTAATTTTTGAAGCATTTTGCGCAATTTAGCCGGTTTTCCATGTGAACGCACTTTTCTTGTTTCGGAACCATGCTCTGATGTCATAGCCCTGACAACCACTTTTCCTCTGACATTTTTCCTTTTTACTCCGTGTCATTATGCTCCACGGTTTGTCCAATATTAATTTTCCGGTTTTTTACACATTTTTTGTGCGTATTTTTGATATTTTTCCATGTGAACCTGCCCTGTTTGCATCGGAATTTCCATTTTATTTAATAGCTGTGTCCCTTGTGCCCTCCCCCACCTTTTTCCTTTTTTCTCCATCCTCTTTCGACTTCCAGATTTTTACTTATTATTTTTTTAGTGAGTTTTCGGGCGTCTTTGTGGAGTTTTTCGCATGTGAACCCCTTCTACTTCCACCGAAACTGCGGTTTCATGTGCCAACCATGTGCCACTCCTTCCTACGGACATTTTTCCTTCTTACTGCCTGCCATTCCGGCGAAAGGTTCGTCCGATATTAATTTCCGATCACATTTTCGGGTTTGTTTTTTGGATTTTTCCCATGTGAACGCGTCTTATCTCCATCGTAATTATGTTTTGATGTGATAGGATTGTCGAGCACATCTTTTTGCACAGTTTTCCTTTTTTTTGCACCTCGTTCTGATGCACGGATCTTTCGATATTAATTTTTCATTGCGTTTTTTGGTTCATTTTTTGGGTTTTTTGCATGTGACCGCCCTTTCCCCTCCCAGAACCTCCGTCGCATATTTTTCTTGTTTTTCCCCTGTTGTCCTGCCCACTTTTTGTTTTTACGCTATTTCGTTTTGACGTCCGGATTGGGAGTTATTAATTTTTCTTTCTTTTTACGTGTATGCGCGCGCCGTTTTGCGCGTGCACGCGCCGTTTTTTGATTTTACGTATCTCCACGCACCCCGGTCGTGTCCGCATGACCCGTACCGTCATCCCGGTGCTATTTCAATATCGTCACGGTAATTTTTTTTTTACCCCGCCCCGCGCACGTGCGCGGGACGGGGGTATGCGTCCCTTTCCTTGGGCACCCCCTACCCTACCCTACCCTATCCCACCCCTACCCCTGCCCATCCCCACCCCGCCCATTTTCCCCCACCCCTACCCCTGCCCATCCCCTCCTACCCCTACCCACCCCTCCCCACCCTTCTTTCTCCCCGACCTTCCCTCCCCACCCTAACCACCTTCTCCCTCCCCCTTCCCTGCGTCTCTCTTTCTTCCCTCCTCCTCCCTCTTCTTCCCCCCTTCTCCCGCCGTCACCACCCTGTGGGCCGTCGTCCCTCTGCAGTGCCCCGCCGCCTGGACCGCACCTCCACCCGCCACCTCTCGCGCGGCCTCGTCCACTCGCCGCCCCCACCTCCTCCTCCACCCACCTTCCCCTCTTCTTCCTCCTCCCCCCTTCTCCTGCCGTCACCACCCTGTGGGCCGTCGTCCCTCTGCAGTGCCCCGCCGCCTGGAACGCCGCCTGGACCGCGCCTCTACCCGCCACCTCTCGCGCGGCCTCCTCCACCCGCCGCCCCCACCTCCTCCTCCACCCACCTTCCCCTCTTCTTCCTCCTCCCCCTCCTCCTTCTCCTCCTCCTCCTTCCCCCACCACCTCCCTACCAGGTTAGCCACTAACCTCACGTAGTTAACATTAATCTATGTTTAGTTAAAACTAACCTCGCTTAAGTTCAACTAACCCAACTTTAGTTGGATTAACCCCCATTTAGTTAACTTAACCCCATTCCAATTAACCTACCTAATTGTAGTTAGCAACTAACCTAGCTAGGGTTAAGTTCTAACTAACCTAGCTAGGGTTAAGTTCTAACTAACCTAACTAGGGTTAGATTTTCACTAACCTACCTGTAGTTAGTCTGACTAACCTAACTCAGGTTAGTTCCACCCCCACTAACTAACCCTAGGTTAGTTAGTCTCCCCCTGGTTAGTTAGGACTTGCCTAACTAACTAAATTGACTAACTGACCCTAGACTACCTTAATTGACCTAGCTTACCTAGACTAACTCATACTAACCTAATCAACCCTGACTAACCTGACTAGACCAGATTTGACTTACATGACTTACCCAGACTAACCAGACTTAACTGACTTACTTCTAACTTACTTATCTAATTAACATGATTTATATGATTTAATTAATTTCTCAATTAATTTTCCCATCAAAATAATTTAAAAAATTTCTAAAAATTTCCTTTGCTTTTTGCCGATTTTTGGGAGTTTTTCCGCTAGAAATTACCCACCCTAAAATTTCTGAAAATTACACATTTCCCAATTTATCTCCCAAATTACCAATAAATGTAGAAAATTCGTTTAAAAATAGTCAAAAACTTCTAAAACAATTTCTGAAAAATTCTCAAAAGTTCCCCTCACCCCCCTTGACCATTTTTTCATTTATTTTTCACTTTAAAAAATTATCATACATGGTACCAAAAAAAAAAAACCAACAAACCAACAAACGGAAATTTCCCTTAACACTCTCTATTTTATTTGCATAGACCCCATTGTGGATATTTCCTCCATATTCATGTGTTGTTTATATTAATTTTCCTATTATTATTTTTATTCTTATTTTTAAAAAAACCAACAAACAAACAAACAAAACCAACAAAACACATCCACAACCCATAATCACCACACAAACAAAATAACCAACCATAAATAATCACAAATTTCAAAAATTAAAAAACCAACAATAACTAAATCAACCCACCCACTAAGGTGTTGTGTTTGTTGTTCGTCAGTGATCTTTACTTTTCCTTTACTGGATTCACTTCTTTTGGGAGACTCTTCCGTGCGCATTTCTGCATTACATACACACCCCTTCCAGGTATTTATTTTATGTGTTTTATTTATTTTCATTTCCCCCTTAATCACAAATTAATTGTTAAAATGAACTCTTTATTCACCCACAGTTTCCACGCGCATTCGCGCTATACACACACATACTTTTTAATTAAAATAAACCCGCCGTTCACTTAGCACGCGCTACGTGCGCTACAGAGGCACTTTAATTTTTAATTAAAATGAACCAGCCGTCACATGAGCACGCGCTGGCAAAAAAGCGCTCCACATCACCTTAATTTGTAATCAATGAACTTGCATTTAGAGACCCAGTCGGGTATCGAAGTTCGGGATTCGAATAAAAGCACCGTTTTAACCTCATAATTGGTACTTAAATTTATAATAAGGAACCACCATTTTCTTGCTAAGGTTTATCACCTAATAAAAATTCACCCATTCTTAATAATTTCTTAAAATGAACCCTTCATTAAATTAATTCCCCCTCAGTGCACTTAATTCCCCTTTTTAATGAACCGTTTCGTGGGATGGGTATGCGCAGTCATTAGAGTTATTTTCTTGGTCCAGTCCTGGTTTATCACCGATGTAGTATTGATATGTGTCGGATATGGTATTGTTTTGGTTTACTATCTTTGTTACGGTTACGGGTACGGTATGTAGTTTTTTTCTTTTATTGCCTGTTACGGGGTTCTGGGTGTTTGTCTGATGCATCGCATGAAGCTTTCGGTTGCATATGTCTCAAGGTCATGTCGAATTTTTTTTCTAGGATGTGGTTTGCTTGGGGTTAGTTGGTCGAGTCACGTTTTTTTGTTTGGTTATTCTCTTATCCTTGGTTTTTTGTCTGTTGCTTTGCAGGCATTCTCCTTGATTGTCTGTGTTTGTGGTGTGTGTGTAACCATCTGAATGGCGCCTTCTCATGCTCCTCCCCCTGTCCAGTACGTCCCATTAGTTAGTAGGGATTACTCTTCCCTACTTACTTTTGAGCCTCTCACGAAGGCGGGCCTTGCTGCTTTTGTGGCTACTTCTTTTCCATTGCTTCCAGAGGATCCGTCGTTATGTGATGAGTTCCTGGCCTCTTACAGTAAGAAGACAGGATTAGTCCAAGGCATTTCTATGACTTTGACACCTCGAGGCTTAGGGAAGGCTCTGTCTCTACCCTTTAAAGGTGAACTTTTTGTGACCACTCGTCAGCTTTTCTCTAATGAAGAGATTCTAAAGCTGTTGCAAAAGCAGACAAGGGAAATGTTGGATGTTAAGAAGGTGATCAACTCTTCAAGAGTTTCCTTTTCTATGATCACTGATCTCGTATGGAAGATGATCTGTCAGTTTCTCCAGGACAGGTTTATGCCTGCCAAAACACCATCCCAGTACTTGTCCAAAGAGCTTTTTACAGCTTCCAGGATGGTGTTGAAAGGAGTTGCTATTGATTGGAGCACTTACCTCCTCACTAAAATGGATCAGCATTTTGTTAAAGTCACCAGGGGTAATGTTACCAATGTCACATATGGATCATATTTGTCTGCCTTCTTGACCTATTCAGGTTTACAGAAGACTATGCCTCCACCTCCTCCATCAGATCCATTACCTCCTCCTCCACCTTCAGATGAGTCAGAACCCATTGACATAGAGGATGATGATTCTCCGCCTCCCCTGGTCATACAGCGCAAACGCTTGAAGAGGGTAGCGGATAAAGCTCCTTCAGTACTTCCTTCAATGCCCATTCCTGCTACTTCTGGCAGTGAACTTCCTGGGTTTCTCACTTGTAATAACCTGTTCAAAGCACATCAAGAAGGATCATTGGACATATCAGTTCCCTCCCTGAACAATCTAGTCTCAGGAGATGCGATTCCTTTCCTCTGTAAAGATATTCAAAGTTCCATTTAGTTGTCAGTGACAGCCTGTGTTCAACAGCTATACGCGTCCTTTTATGAAGAGCTCATGCAGTCTAAGGACTAGTTGCATAAGGCAACATCCGAGTTAGCTTCTGTTAAGGATACCCTAGCAGATTTATTTAAGCAAATGGAACAAGAAACCCAACTAGTTGCCACCCAAAGCGATGAGATTTCTTCTTTGAAGACCCAGTTACTCGAGGCTCAATCCCGGGTTACTAGCCTTTCAGAAGAGAAGGAGAGGATGTCCAGAGAAGCGAAGGAGTTCCAAGCTATCTTAGATGACAAACTTTCAGCTTTACAGATTGCTCACGACACAGTGGCATCCCACGCCTCCCAAATCAAGCAATTGCAAGATCAACTTGCAAAGTCCCGCTCTGTTCCTCCAAGCCCTCATGTTCCATTGATTCCTTCTCTTTCACAGCAGGACTTGGCTGCTCTTCAAAGACAGGCTACTTTGTGCCCTCTCTTCCAAGATAAAGTGGAAAGATTGCAGTCCAGAATGGACTTGTTATGGTCTACCTTTGAGCAGTTTCAGGAATCTGTTTTACCAGACCATTCTTTCTTTGTCCACTACCACTTACAGAAGTTGGTCTTCTATATGAAGCTTTCCACGATGGATTTATCTCTTCCAGAGGATGGCTGGAGTGGGGCTTGGTCTGCTGAGTTGTTGACAGAGGTCGTCAGAATGGTGTTTGAAGATTTTGTCACGCCAGACACCATGTTGATGTCGTACATGTATCTACGGGGAGATTTGTTAATTCCAAATGAGGTGGATATGGCATGGTATGTGGGGGATGTGGTCTTACTGGCTGTTTTGTATATTAATCATTTGGAGTTGCGCATAGCTAACATGTTCCAAAGTTATTCCTCCAAAGTAGCTAATTGTCATGATAATTCGTGGCATCCCATGATTGATTCGGTGGTCCTAAATCAAAGACAAAACACAGCTCCTACCTTTGCCCAGAGTACTAATCAACTGAGGATGGATCTCTTAGCCTATCTTTCAAAACATAATCCATTTGATGCTACCTTCTTTGATGCCTATCATAGACGATCTCTCTTAGGACCTTCTGTTCCTACCCTCCTCTCTTACCAACAAATGGCTCACCGCTATGCTATATATCTTTCCCTTTGTCAATGTAATTCCACCATTATTTTATCCCTTCTTTTCCAACCTTCATCTTTCCCTCAAATTCCCATTTTTACATATTGTTCCTTTATTGAGGATAGGGTATTTTCCCCTTCTCCGCCCTGTCCTTCTCCCTCCATTAATGTACCCTCCACATTTCCTATTTATCAGTTAACACCCTTCCTTAGTGATTCCTTACAAATTTCTGCCACTCCTTCTTTAACCTTTTCTTCTTTTTATGATTTTTCCTATCCTTCCCTTCATCCACTCTTCCTTATTCCACTACCCTCTCCTAACACTTCCATATCTCAACCACCTCAGTTGGTTAGTGACTGTGACGGGTTTGATAATCAGATTTCCAGAAGAAGGGGATGGAGTTCGGATGATTGCCTTACAGGACCGCAGATCAATTGGCCAGTAATTCCAGGAGAATGGACAGCTTCCAGTCAAGCTTATCAGAACTATGTTCATTTTGCTCAGCAGTATTCACAGTCTATAGATCCCTCAGTGAGATTAACTGCTCACTTTGCTTGGTACCTGGCGTATATGCATAGGCACTCTCATAATGATTCCAAGCCTATTCCAAAGTTGTGCATGAATGTCAATGTGAGCATTGATTCCCAACAGCTGGATATATTGTATTTTCATGCCCTCTATTTGCCTAGCAGATACCTGGTCCTGTTGGAAAGGATGTGCTGTCTCCAATTTTTTCAAAATCCTCCTAAAAACTTTGCAGATGAATCCTTGTCTATGGATTGTTTCCGACAACATCAATCTTTTAAGAGGGATCATCTTCATTGATACCTTCCCAATGTATAGTGGAAGCTTTTTAATGAAAATCTCTCTTTTTGGAGGAGTCATTCAGATGGTTGTGTTGTGTATTAGTGTTTGTGTTGTGAGTTCATTTATGTCATACAAACGTGGTGGTTTCCTATTGGATTTCGTGTACGAGCTACATTTTGGAGATTTGTGGTGATGGGGTCGTGGTTGGAGAATTGAAGCTGATGCTGATGAAGAAGAAGCAAACTTTTCTATCCTTTACAAATTTGTTGTGATTTTTAGTTTACTAAGCGGTGTTAATGTATAAAGGGTTTTCCTTTCTTTGTATTTTTATATCAGAAACAGGTTATAAGTTGGGGTCATGGTGGATGGATTCTTTTTTAGGAGATATTGACGATCAAAGTTGAGCTTTTCCCTGAACTTGTATTCCCTTTTTCCTGGGTCGCGAGGACGCTTCCTTATTAAGTGTGGGGATATGTTGAGTGTTGAAATGACTTGTTTTTTGGCTGATTTTTGTTGTTTTTGAGAGCTGAATGGTTGATTTTATGAGATGATTGATTGATTTGGAAGTGGTTTGAGAGTGTTTTGGATGATAATGATGGTGTTTTGGAAGTTCATGATGTTTGTTGGTGGTTCTGTGATGTTCTGATAGGTTCTGATTGGTTTTGTATACCTTCTGTTTTGCTCTGTTTTGCTCTGTTTTGTTCTAATTGTCTTCTGTAAGGAGGGATGGAGTATTGATTGATGAAGATTGAGATATTATGAAAGCTTATTGAATGGTTTGTGAGAGTTTGGAATGATTTGAGAATAAGTTATGAGGTTTTGATGACCTTCTGTAGGTCTTCTGTAGAGCTTCTGTTCTGTTCTGTACTGTAGCTGTTCTGGTACTGTTCTGTAGACTATTGTGCATGCTTCTGTATGTGTTCTGATGGATGAGAGTGTAGCTTGGGAAAGTTTTCTAGCCTTGGAAAGAGGTGAATACAAGTGCAAAAGAGCTGGAAGAAGTAGCTGCTGAAGACTCAAGTGAAGACTAGAGTGAAGTGACAGTAGTGAGCTATGAAAGGACACTGTAGTGGCTCTGGTGACTTTTCATATCAGACATACCTCTTTGGAGGGGTATCCACGACCTAAGAAGGATTATTGAGAGTGATTTTTGAGAGATTGTAGTGAGGACATGATGTATTATTGATGGAGAGAGAGAGAGAGAGTCAGAGATAGCCAATTCTACTGAAACAAAGTGACTGTATAAGAGAGATTGAGAGAGAAGATTATGAAGATATTGAAGATGAATACTATGTGATGTATTTCCATCCAAAGATGGTGTATTCCTTTGCTTTCTTTGTTCTATTGATGGATTTTATGAAGATATTGAAGAATATGGTTGATTCTATTAAAAACCGTGGGAGATCTACATGATGTTGTATGAAGATTTGTTGTGCCTGGTGTTCTTTTCTTCATTGTGATCATATGAACCATGATAAACAAGCTTGTTGATGATACAAGATAGATTTTCTTGCAAGAGAATTCCCTTTTCCTTGGTGTTCCTCTTGGGGCTCCATGTTCAGTTAAGTCTGGTTAGTCTGGGTAAGTCATGTAAGTCAAATCTGGTCTAGTCAGGTTAGTCAGGGTGGATTAGGTTAGTGTGAGTTAGTCTAGGTAAGCTAGGTCAATTAAGGTAGTCTAGGGTCAGTTAGTCAATTTAGTTAGTTAGGCAAGTCCTAACTAACCAGGGGGAGACTAACTAACCTAGGGTTAGTTAGTGGGGGTGGAACTAACCTGAGTTAGGTTAGTCAGACTAACTACAGGTAGGTTAGTGAAAATCTAACCCTAGTTAGGTTAGTTAGAACTTAACCCTAGCTAGGTTAGTGGGATCCTAACTCGAGTTAGGTTAGTTGCTAACTACAATTAGGTAGGTTAATTGGAATGGGGTTAAGTTAACTAAATGGGGGTTAATCCAACTAAAGTTGGGTTAGTTGAACTTAAGCGAGGTTAGTTTAACTAAAGCTAGGTTAGTTTTAACTAAACATAGATTAGTGTTAACTACGTGAGGTTAGTGGCTAACCTGGTAGGGAGGTGGTGGGGGAAGGAGGAGGAGGAGAAGGAGGAGGGGGAGGAGGAAGAAGAGGGGAAGGTGGGTGGAGGAGGAGGTGGGGGCGGCGGGTGGAGGAGGCCGCGCGAGAGGTGGCGGGTGGAGGCGCGGTCCAGGCGGCGTTCCAGGCGGTAGGGCACTGCAGAGGGACGATGGCCCACAGGGTGATGACGGCGGGAGAAGGGGGGAAGAAGAGGGAGGAGGAGGGAAGAAAGAGAGACGCAGGGAAGGGGGAGGGAGAAGGTGGTTAGGGTGGGGAGGGAAGGTCGGGGAGAAAGAAGGGTGGGGAGGGGTGGGTAGGGGTAGGAGGGGATGGGCAGGGGTAGGGGGGATGGGCAGGGGTAGGGGTGGGGGAAAATGGGCGGGGTGGGGATGGGCAGGGGTAGGGGTGGGATAGAGTAGGGGGTGCCCAAGGAAGGGGACGCGTACCCCCGTCCCGCGCACGTGCGCGGGGCGGGGTAAAAAAATTTGCCGTGATGGGATTGAAATGGCACCGGGATGACGGTACGGGTCATGCAGACACGACCGGGGCACGTGGAGATGCGTAAAATCGAAAAAGGGCGCGTGCACGAGCAAAACGGGAGTGCGCATACACTTAAAAAGAAAGAAAAATTAATAACTCCCAATCCGGACGTCAAAACGAAATAGCGTAAAAACAAAAAGTGGGTAGGACGACAGGGGAAAAACAAGAAAAATATGCGACGGAGGTTCCGGGGGGGGGAAAGGGCGGTCACATGCAAAAAACCCAAAAAACGAACCAAAAAACGCAATGAAAAATTAATATCGAAAGATCCGTGTATTGGAACGAGGTGCAAAAAAAAGAAAAACTGTGCAGAAAGACGTGCTCGACAATCCTATCACATCAAAACAGAATTCCGACTGAGATAAGATGCGTTCACGTGGGAAAAACCCAAAAAACAAACCTGAAAATGGGATCGGAAATTAATATTGGACGAACCATTCGCCGGAATGACATGCAGTAGAAGGAAAAAGGTCCGTAGGAAGGAGTGGCACATGGTTGGCACATGAAACCGCAGTTTCGGTGGAAGTAGGAGGGGTTCACATGCGAAAAACTCCAAAAAGACGCTCGAAAACTCACTAAAAAATTAATAAGTAAAAATCCGGAAGTCGAAAGAGGATGGAGGAAAAAGGAAAAAGGTGGGGGAAGGCACAGGGGACACAGCTATCAAATCAAATGGGAATTCCAATGCAAACAGGGCAGGTTCACATGGAAAAATATCAAAAATACGCACGAAAAATGTGTAAAAAACCGAAAAATTAATATTGGACAAACCGTGGAGCAGAATGACATGGAGTAAAAAGGAAAAATGGCAGGGGAAAAGTGGTTGTCAGGGCTATGACATCAGAGCATGGTTTCGAAACAAGAAACGCACGTTCACATGGAAAACCGGCTAAATTGCGCAAAATGCTTCAAAAATTAATAACTCAAAAACCGTGCACCGGAACAAGGGTAGGTAAAAAAGGAAAAATGGTCAGTTCAACGGGAGGAACGGGGCTATAAGGTTGGATTTGGACTTCGGTGAACGTAGGGTGCATTCACATAGTAGGACCTCAAAATCAGGGAATGAAGGGAAACTGTAAGGGAACAGACCCAAGGGTGGGTGGAACATAACCGGGTAGATGGAAAGGGATCCCCATAGGGTAAAAGCAAGTCATGGCTACATGCATGAGCAGGGTAAGGCATATGCAGAAGGGTCTGCAATGTAGACGTGTAGGGACGCATCCCCACACTTAAGACCTTAACGAATAGGGTTAACCGAGCAACAGGGACCTACGACCACGCCACAGACCATCCACTAACTTCCCCACACTTAAAATATGAACATCACTGAGAAACCAAAGTGGGAGGGCTAGGAAACTTGGCCCATTTTGTCAAGAAGCAAGGTTGAGTGTCGATGGCACGTCCAGTGTGGTTGTCGGCGCTGGAGGGACCAAGGCATCTTCTCGACACACATTCGTCATGGCAGGTACCACGCGGCAGCACCCAGGGAGGTAGCTGATGGAAGGAAGCGCAGGAAATCCGTCGATGATGAGGGATACTACACTCAACTCACAGTCACTCAAATGGAATGAAAGAACAGTCACTCGCCCCATGACTAATATCACTCGAGGAATAATGATGGAAACCCATATCTCATGCCCGGTTGAGGAATCAACAAGGGGGGAATGGTGCAGAAAGAGTATGCCAGGGTGCACAGTTGATGGTGCATTAGTGCATCCAACCCGTCTGGCATAAGTGCAAGGAGGAAGGCAAGGGAGCCTTACAGTGCGGTGGACAGAACAGGGTGACGTGTCTTGTGTTGACGGTAAAGACCTATCCCGTGGGTGCACAGGGAAACTGGAACATACCTGACTCCAAGTGTCATAACGTCCCTCACTCTCACCTCTCGGTAATTGATTGAAGAAACTCCAGTCACACTCAGCCCACCCTCTGTCTCACTCTCTGTTTATAGTTACAGGAGGGCAACCATGCCCTGAAACCCATTGATGTAATCCTCACGGTCACTTGTGCAAAGATTGTATGCCTTGTGCGCATTTGATGGTGCAACAGTGCATCCCTCCTTGTGCCGGCATACGGTGCGAGAAGGAAGGCCAAGGAGCCTTATGGTGTAGTGCACAGAACAAATTGTGCGTTGTGCATTGAGAGGCCCATCCCATGCGTGCAACACTTCATTCACACTTCTCACCTCTCATTTGATTTGAAGGGAAAAGACTGGTCTCTCAACCCACCCTCTGTCTCACTCGTTGTTGATAGTTATAGAGGGCAACCCATACTCACTTCCCCGTCCGGTTAGGATGAAAGCTCACATCACTCGATTGTTTGTCGATGAAGATTGCGTCATCAATTATTGAAGAGGCGTACCCAGGGAGGTAGCCATCAAATCGAATATTGTATTGGATAGGAACATGTCGTCTGCTAGAGGACAAGTAGACGCTTTGCAGAGAGACCCAGGACACAGCGTACCAAGGGAGGTAGCTTCGAAATTGGATCCTAGGGATATCAATTA
Organism: Lygodium microphyllum; assembly: GCF_053477565.2. NCBI lineage: Eukaryota > Viridiplantae > Streptophyta > Polypodiopsida > Schizaeales > Lygodiaceae > Lygodium > Lygodium microphyllum. The sequence continues at coordinate 17,381,136 of NC_141154.1, read as the reverse complement.
ATGAATCCACTTTCTGGACTGCTGGGTGTTACCACCTTTTCCACAGCCAGCTTCCCGCCCAAGGGTGTTGACCACCTTTTCTTGGAACGAGGCCTGCTATGACAGGGAATTGCTTCCTTTTCTCTCATAACAGATTTGTTTTTTTTTCTTTTCTTTTTCTTGTTTTCCCCTATTCCCGAGGGTGTTTCCACCTTTTCTTTGGAGAATAGGTCGGCATGACAGGGACCTAAGTCCTTTTCTCCCATCACCGATATGTTTTGTTTTGTTTTGTTTTTTTTTCTTCAAATTGAGCAAGGGAATAGTGGAAAGACCATGTGTCAAGACCAACCTCGCCATTGTCGCTGATGGAAAATAGAGGATAAGAGATCAAGGCTAGAAGGGGGATTTGAGGGAACAGAGGGTTGCGTCCACTTCATCAGGACTGACTGAAGAATGGCTATCAAAAATAGCATCATAAGAAGTACAGTGCCGCGCCAACGAGGGAAAGGATCAAGTGTCCGTAATTGTCAAGATCCCCAAGGAGGGAAGTACTTCTTCAGGCGATATCCATTGATCAGAAAGGGATCATCAGAGGCATCAACGGTCTGCACTTGGACAGAGCCATTAGGGTTGACGGCAAGTACCTTATAGGGGCCCATCCACCGCTGTTGGAGCTTGCCAGGAAACTTGCCAAAGTGTGAATCATAGGCTAGGACCAAATCACCTTCTTTGAACTCCTTGTGCTTGATGAAGCTATCATGGTAAGCCTTGCGTCGAGCTTGCATGGCTTCCATGCACTGTAGAGCCATCCTACGAATTTTGTCCAAACATTCCAAGTGCAGGAGACGGCGTTGCAGTGAATCATCGTCCCCCAAACGCTCTTTGATAGTCACTCTCAAAGAGGGTAGTTTCAATTCAACAGGAAAAACAGCTTCTGTACCATACACCAGCTGGAAGGGTGTCTGTCCTGTTGTTGCTTTATGGGAGGTTCTGTACGCCCAGAGGGCCTCTGTAAGTCGATCGTCCCAATCACGACGATGTGCAGCAATCGTTCTTGTCAGAATCGAGCAAAGGATGCGATTGATGACTTCGACTTGGACGTTGGCTCTGGGGTAATAGGGAGTGGACTTGTGATGGCAGATCTTATACAACTCTGTTAATTCTTCCATGACTTTGTTGAGGAAATGAGTACCTCTGTCACTTACTAGCTCTAAGGGACTACCAAAACGGGTGATGATATTCTCATACATGAATAGGGCCACGCTGTTACCATCGTCCCGCTTTAGAGCTTTAGCTTCACACCACTTTGTAACATAATCCGTACATACGAGGATGTATCAGTTCTATTTCCTTCTGGTAGGAGGATCGATCGGACCTATGAAGTCAATGCCCCACTTCTCAAATGGCTTCAACGGAAGGATAGGTTGCAGTGGCATGGCACTTGTCTTGGTGGGTTTCCCCATTCTTTGACAAGCATCACATCTTTTACAGTAATCATAGGAATCTTTGTGAATGGTAGGCCACCAATATCCTGCTAGCAGAGCCTTCCGGGCTGTAGCTTCTCCTGCAAAGTGACCTCCACATGGCTCATCATGGCAAGCCTTCAGAACAATCCCAATCTCATCTCCTGCAACACATCTTCTGAGCACTTCATCTTTGCCTTTCTTGTATAGTGCACCGCGTAGCAGGGTGTAGGGGGCTGATTCTAGCATAAGCTTCTTCTTTTCCCGACTAGAAGTACCAGGAGGGTATTGTTGGGTTGCCAGCAGATTGGCAATGTCTGCATACCAGGGAGTTACAGTTTCTACCAAGAATAGGGAAGCATCAGGGAGGTCTGGATCATCCTGCTCCTCGTTTGTAGTTTGTGGGATACGCGACAGATGATCAGCCAGAACATGGGAACGACCAGGCTTAGTAATCACCTCGAAGTCGAACTCCTGGAATAAAAGGAGCCATCTCATCATTCGTCCTTTCACATATGCTTTGTTCATCAAGAAGGACAGGGCCTCATGATCCACATAAAATTTAAAGTGGGTAGATAGGAGGTAATGGCGAAACTTCTCTAGGGCAAACACAATTGCCAAGCACTCCAGCTCTGTCATTGTGTAGTTCCGTTCCCTATCAGTGACTTTCCGGCTTGCATAATAGATTGGTTGATCCAACTTCGAGGAGCCCTTCTGGCAGAGGACAGCACCTAAACCTTCAATTGATGCATCAGTGTGTACATGGAACTCTTTCGTCCAATCAGGAGGTTGCAGAATGGGTGCCTCTATCAGACACTGCTTCAGAGTGTGGAAGGCTTTGTCACATTCTTCCGTTCAAGTAAACTCTGCATCTTTCCTCAGAAGCTTGTGCAAGGAAGTTGCCTTTGTCGCAAAATGGGCTATAAACCTTCTGTAGTAACCCACATGGCCTAGGAATCCCCTCAACTGTTTAAGGTTGGTGGGTGCTGTCAGAGCTGCGATCTTTTCAATCTTTGTAGGGTCTGTTGATATCCCTTGTGCAGAGACAATGTGGCCCAACATAACTCCAGAAGAAACCCCAAAGATGCATTTGTCGGGTTGAGGGAAATCCCATACTCCCAGCATCGGTCAAAGCATTGTTCCAGGTGTTCCCAGTGTTCACGGATCAAACTATAGACACAGAAGTCATCTAAATATACCTCAATGAAGTCGTGTAGATGATTCTGGAATGCGGTCATCATGACTCGTTGGAAAGTAGTAGGGGCATTGCAGAGTCCAAACGGCATCACTCGGTAAGCGTAGGTCCCCCATTCTGTGGTAAAGGTTGTTTTGGATTGGTCTTCTTCTGCGATTTGGACTTGGTTGTATCCACTGAATCCATCCAGAAGGAAATAAAGTTCATGTCCTGCCACTGTGTCGAACAGTTGGTCTGTGAAAGGGATAGGAAAGTGATCCTTCTTCATCTTGGAATTAAGCTTTCGGAAATCCACACATATTTGCAATTCGCCATTCTTCTTGGGTACCACCACAATGGGTGAAACCCATTCACTATTTGCCACTGGATAGATGAACTCGGCTTCCAAAAGTTTCAGCAGCTCTGCTTTCACCAATGTGGAATAATTCGGGTTCATTCGCCTCTGTCGTTGCCGTACTGGCTTGGCATCAGGCTCCAAGTCAATATGATGTTGACATATTGTGGGATCAATCCCCTTTAGGTCTTTGTAGGACCATGCAAACACGTCCAAATTTTCTTTCAACAAGTTGTACAAGGTTGACAACTCCTCTTCTGGGAGGCTACTACCCACCTTCAAGTGGCGTTCAGTGCCTTCTGCATCCACAAAGGTTAACTGCCTTTCACCTTCTACTTCACAGATCAAAGTCCCGCGGATTGCTTCTGGATACAGATCCGACTCCTTCAAGGGAGTGGTGTCCTCTTCTGATGTCCCACTAGAACCAATTTCTTCTTTTGGTGGAGACTTAGGTTGCTCCTTAAGATGTTGGAATGGGATTAGAGCCGTTTCGGGTTTGGTTTCAAAATTAATTACCTCTTGGCTTGAAGACTCCTCTTCTGAAGGTGACACATCCAGGAACGTCACATAACAGGGACCCTCTGATGCCTGTTGGGTTGGTGGGACTGGTGCTTGTTGGCACGGTGCATCATCATTATCTTTCTTCGGCAAGGATGGGTTAGGACGGCATGAGCCACTCCTGAAAGACGGCTTATTCTTCTTAACCCATGTCTTATAAAGATCCTGCATATAAGAAGATCCATTTACCAGACCAAATGGTACCATCACCATTCTGTCCCATAGCATGAGCTCGTCTGTTTCTGATGCTTCTGGAACTTCTTCCTCAAATGTATCCTCTTCAGGTGAAATAGATTCTTCTGGCTCATTTTCATAACCTTCTTCGTCCATATCATATCCAACCTCTTCTGTCTCTGTCTCTGCTTCTGCTTCTGCTTCTGCTTCTACTTCTGTAGGAGCTCTGTAACAGAAGAACATATTCTCTGTTTCCTCTCATGTCTCTGTCTCTGTCTCTGCTATGGCCATATAACAGGGAGAGCAGTACATCCATGCTTCTATCTCACTATCAGAAGTGATTTCCGAAGTCATTCCTGGTTCAGGTAGGAAGTATTCACCCATTGATAATGGCTTTGCATCTTTTAGAAGTTGGCTTACAGTATCCACTGTTAAGGAATGTGCCACTGTTTTCTTGGGAAGGATCTGTTTGACAGCATCTTTGTCTGCTGATGTTCCATCCGTAGCCTCATTAGGGGAGTCAGAAGATAATTCCAAGGAGGTGGATCCATGTCCTTTTTGAGAACCATACAGTTTCAGCACCACTTTGTTGGGTCCTCTACCCAAGGTCAAAGTTCCTTTGAACCAATCCGTCCTTGCTCGGGCTTCAAAAAGCCATGGTCTGCCCAGTAACAGAGGATAGGATGTACCATAAGAGTTTGGCTTCACCACCAGATAGGTTAACCAATAATCTTTTCCAGCCACTGTAGTCTTCACATATGGGAGAATGCCCAAAGGCTTGATTCTACTCTGATCCGCCAGTCTGATGAGCCATTGGGTGGGTTGCACACCTTGTAGGCCTAAATCCTTCATTGTAACATCCGTCATAATGTTTACTGATGAACCACCATCAATCAGTGCATTTGAAATAAAGCAACCTTCTATCCATACGCCAGTCTCTGGAGTACCTGGATCTAGGAAAGCGTTAGCCACATCCACTTCTTTTACAGGCTCTGAAGCCTTGTTGGGCTTTGTTGCTATTGAGGGAGCAATCCTTAAACCACGTCTTCTTGTCAGTATACTTTTGAACCTTTTCCGGCAACTGGGTGACAACATCAATAATTGTCGGAATGTGAGGTTTGGTCTAAAGGTATCTAGATCTCTAACTAGATCGTATTCCTTAATAGGATCCACTGGCTTCTCTAACCGGTTAGGGAATGGGGCAACACCCATTTTTATTTTTCTTCTTTCTTCCAACAGAGGAATTACAGGAACTTCTTCTGCCACTTGTGGCACTTCCTCCTCTTCTGTCTCCTGGACCTCTGGTCCTATCTCTGTAACTGTCTCTGTAACTCTCTGTGGCACTGTAGAGCTCTGTACGGCACTGTCAAGCTCTGTTCTGTTCTGTTCTTCTGGTGGAAGATTGAACTTCACTGTTCTGGCTTGAAGGTTATTTTGTTTCTGGACAGGTGGTTCCTTCTGCTTTGCACGCGTGATGGCAGCAACTTCCAATTTCACCAAATTGGAGGTAGGCTCTTGGGCCTTGGATGGACTATCAGCAGCACTGTTTTTCACTGGGGCTGGGCTTGGACAGTCTTTTGCAATGTGGCCTTCTCCTTTGCATCGACTGCATAAGGGCTTGTAATCCACTGACCTTCGAGGATTTGGACAATTTGGTGAGATGTGTCCCTTTTCTCCGCATCTGTAACATTCCACTTCTGATCTTTGACCACCGCCAGACTGTCTTTCTCTGTAACTTTGGGAAGGAAATCTTCTGGGTCCGAAATTAGGACCAAACTCTCTAGGCTTGGGTCCAATATCTTGTGTTGTCATTTTGGATTCCAGCAAGTTAAATCTTGCGTCTTCTTCCTTCCTTCTCCTATCATGCATCTCCTTCAGAGAGCAAATGTCCTCGGTATGGTTCTTCCGCAAACAGTAGGAACAGAAGGCTCCAGGGATGGTTGGTTTTCGTGTACATTCAGTGGCTAAATGGCCTACTTGATGACACTTACCACACCAAGTGTTTGACCGCATCACATCTCTTCCTGCTCCTGCAACATTGGATATGCTAGCGGTATTCACTTTCAACGTCTGTAGTTGCTCTGTAATCACATCCATCAACTCCTTTTTGATGTTTGCAACTGAGGAGTCTCAATAATCCCCTGAATATGGTTGATTCTATTAAAAACCATGGGAGATCTACATGATGCTGCATGAAGATTTGTTGTGCCTGGTGTTCTTTTCTTCATTGTGATCATATGAAACATGATAAGAAAGCTTGTTGATGTTACAAGATAGATTTTCTTGCAAGAGAATTTCCTTTTCCTTGGTGTTCCTCTTGGGGCTCCATGTTTTTGGTGCGCAGCCGGGGAAACTTGCCATCAACAAGCACCAGAAGAGGCTGAAAATGAAGGAAATGGCATTGCCAAGAAGAGAAGAATTCAATGGATGTTTGTAAAGTTCCTTCTTCCACTGAGGAGTTGGAATTTCTCATAATCAAAGCCACTTTCCACAAGAAGTTCATCCCACAATGGCGGAAACACATCACCATCATGATGCATGCTCTATGTGGTGGACAGGTTCCTCTTCCTATTGAAGCAGCAGAAACTTGCATCTTGGTGGCAAACTGTTTGGGAATAAACTGACGAGAAGAAACAGAGAGAATGACAATCCATGGAAGATTTGACATTCATTGAGAAGTTTCCAGACAACATCAAGTGGGAGATTGTGAAGAAGCTTCAGGAGTCTTGGTCTGTAGAGGTTCACAAAGACAAGAAGGAAAAAAGTTGGAATTTGTTTGTGGATGCTCAACAGCAAGATACATGGGATGCTTGGTGTACTGATAATCTTCTGTTTGTTCAATTAGCAACCCACTGGAAGTTGGTAGACAGAGTGTTTTTCACAACATACACTGTTGAAACCATCAGAAGTTGGCATTACTATGATGATGGCACCACCACAATGCTCAGACGTATACATTTTGACACCTTCAGAACCGAATACTTTCCTCTGTGCAGTGGCATGAAAGCAGAATTCAGGGACGTTGAAAAGAAAGAAGTAGAAGAAATGTTGGCAAGAGAGTCCTCCAAGGACTGAAGCCTTCTGTTAACCCTCTGTGGAGCACTAACAACATAGTGGAGCCAACCCCTTAATGAATGACGCAATAAAGAGGCAAGCATTAGAACGAGTCCAGAGGTACGTGAGAAGAGAGAAAGCAAAAATCAAGGCTGAGAGCGAGCTCGAAGCAGAAGTCGCCTTTGACGCCCTTGCGGAACTCTTTATACAGAAGTCCCAATGGCACATCAAGCCCTTCCTCCTCCTGCTGGAGGTCCACTTCCAAGCCAGATTCGTCCTGGAAATATTGATGACAGGCCAGCGAATGTAGTTCCATTGCCAGTTTTTAAGGGAGAGTACAATGAAGACCCCGATCTTCATGTAGCAGAGTTTATGGTAGCATGTGTGGCTAACAATGCCAGAACCCCTGAGCATTGGTTAGCAATATTCCCCGCCACTTTCAAGGGCGCGGCGTTTCAGTGGTATGAGAGACAAGCAGCAGGAACTTTTGGCACATGGGACGACCTGAAGTTGGCCTTCCTCACTAAATTCAGGCGTGAAGGTTTTGAAGAGCGGATGAGAGAGGAATTTATGAACCTAAGTCAATCCTCTGGATAAAGAGTAGAAGCTTATGTCTCACGAATGGAATCCATCCTGAAGAGATGGACTAACCATAATCTAGATGATGGCATTCAGAAGGGGGTGTTTCTCAGAGGATTACAACCAGAAGTCCGTAAGTTTGTGGAGCTGCAAAGACCAGCCACACTACAAGCTGCAACAGAAGGTGCAAGACTGTACGATGAAGTGGAAGCTCGATTAGCGATGAATACAGGAAGAGGAGTCCTACCTCCTCTGATGCCAGGAATGATGTATCCACCAAATGCAGTTCCAGGGACTGTTCCCTATCCCTACCAACAAATGCCCCCAGTATCACAGTACAGTGCACCAAATCCACAGTGGCCACAATCCATGCCTCAAATGATGGTTCAACCACAACAAAAATGGTCCCAATCAATTTCCTCAATGCCAAATCAGCAGCAACAGTGAAACCCTACCAACTGGAGTCAACAGCCAACAGTTCAAACAGGAGCTCTGAATCAGAACCAGAACAGAGACCCCTCTGTACCAGCCCAGCCCGTTTATGCAGTGATTACAGAGACTCCTCAAAACCCTCCTGCCAGTGCCTCAGGAGGAGAAAGCTTGAAGGATTACTTATCTAACTCAGTTGCAAACATAAAAAAGGAGTTGATGGATGTGATTACAGAACAACTACAGACGTTGAAAGTGAATACCACTAGCATATCCAACGTTGCAGGAGCAGGAAGAGATGTGATGCGGTCAAATACTTGGTGTGGTAAGTGTCATCAAGCAGGCCATTTAGCCACTGAATGTACACGAAAACCAACTATTCCTGGGGCCTTTTGTTCCTAGTGTTTGCGGAAGAACCATACAGAGAACATTTGCTCTTTGAAGGAGATGCATGATAGGATAAGGAAGGAAGAAGACGCAAGATTCAACTTGCTGGAATTCAAAATGACAACACAAGATATTGGACCCAAGCCTAGAGAGTTTGGTCCTAATTTCGGACCCAGAAGATTTCCCTCTCAAAGTTACAGAGGAAGACAGTCTGGCGATGGTCAGAGATCAGAAGTGGAGTGTTACAAATACGGAGAAAAGGGACACATCTCACCAAATTGTCCAAATCCTCGAAGGTCAGTGGATTACAAGCCCTTATGCAGTCGATGCAAAGGAGAAGGCCACACTGCAAAAGACTGTCCAAGCCCAGCCCCAGTGAAAAACAGTGCTACTGATAGTCCAGCCAAGGCCCAAGAGTCTACCTCCAATTTGGTGGAATTGGAAGTTGCTGCCATCACGCGTGCAAAGCAGAAGGAACCACCTATCCAGAAAGAAAATAACCCTCCAGCCAGAACAGTGAAGTTTAATCTTCCATCAGAAGAACAGAACAGAACAGAGCCTAACAGTGCCGTACACAGCACTACAGTGCCACAGAGAGTTACAGAGACAGTTACAGAGACAGGACCAGAGGTCCAGGAAACAGAAGAGGAGGAAGTGCCACAAATGAAAGAAGAAGTTCCCATGATGCCTCTGTTGGAAGAAAGAGGGAAAATGAAAATGGGTGTTGCCCCATTCCCTAACCGATTAGAGAAGCCAGTGGATCCTATTAAGGAATACGATCTGGTCAGAGATCTAGATACCTTTAAACCAAACCTCACATTTCGACAATTATTGATGTTGTCCCCCAGTTGCCGGAAAAGGTTCAAAAGTATACTGACAAGAAGACGTGGTTTAAGGATTGCTCCCTCAACAGCAACAAAGTCCAACAAGGCTCCAGAGCCTGTAAAAGAAGTGGACATAGGTAATGCTTTCCTAGATCCGGGTACCCCGGCGACTGGCGTGTGGATAGAAGGCTGCTTCATCGCAAATGCACTGATTGATGGTGGTTCATCAATGAACATTATGACGGATGTTACAATGAAGGATCTAGGCTTACAAGGTGTGCAACCAACCCAATGGCTCATCAGACTGGCGGATCAGAGTAGGATTAAGCCTTTGGGCATTCTCCCATATGTGAAGACTACAGTGGCTGGAAAGGATTATTGGCTGACCTATCTGGTGGTGAAGCCAAACTCTTATGGAACATCCTATCCTCTGTTACTGGGCAGACCATGGCTTTTTGAAGCCCGAGCAAGGACGGATTGGTTCAAAGGAACCTTGACCTTGGGTAGAGGACCCAACAAAGTGGTGTTGAAACTGTATGGTTCTCAAAAAGGACATGGATCCACCTCCTTGGAATTATCTTCTGACTCCCCTAATGAGGCTACAGATGGAACATCAGCAGACGAAGATGCTGTCAAACAGATCCTTCCCAAGAAAACAGTGGCACGTTCCTTAACAGTGGATACTGTAAGCCGACTTCCAAAAGATGCAAAGCCATTATCAATGGGTGAATACTTCCTGCCTGAACCAGGAATCACTTCTGAAATCACTTCTGACAGTGAGATAGAAGCATGGATGTACTGCTCTCCCTGTTATATGGCCATAGCAGAGACAGAGACAGAGACATGAGAGGAAACAGAGAATCTGTTCTTCTGTTACAGAGCTCCTACAGAAGCAGAAGCAGAAGCAGAAGCAGAAGCAGAGACAGAAACAGAAGCAGAGACAGAGACAGAAGAGGTTGGATATGATATGGACAAAGAAGGTTATGAAAATGAGCCAGAAGAATCTATTCCACCTGAAGAGGATACATTTGAGGAAGAAGTTCCAGAAGCATCAGAAGCCGATGAGCTCATGCTATGGGACAGAATGGTGATGGTACCATTTCGTCTGGTAAATGGATATTCTCATATGCAAAACCTTTATAAGAAATGGATTAAGAAGAACAAGCCATCTTTCAGCAGTGGCTCATGCCGTGCTAACCCATTTTTGCCAAAGAAAGATGATGATGATGCACCGTGCCAACAAGCACCAATCCAACTAACCCAACAGGCATCAGAGGGTCCCTGTTATGTGACGTTCCTGGATGTATCATCAGAAGAGGAGTCTTCAAGCCAAGAGGTAATTACTCTTGAAACCAAACCCGAAATAGCTCTAACCCCATTCCAACATCTTAAGGAGCAACCTAAGTCTCCACCAAAAGAAGAAGTTGGTTCTAGTGGGACATCAGAAGAGGACACCACTCCCTTGAAGGAGTCGGATCTGTACCCAGAAGCAGTCCGCGGGACCTTCATCCGTGAAGTAGAAGGTGAAAGGAAGTTAACCTTTGTGGATATAGAAGGCACTGAACGCCACTTGAAGGTGGGTAGCAGTCTCCCAGAAGAGGAGTTGTCAACCTTGTACAACTTGTTGAAATAAAATTTGGACGTGTTTGCATGGTCCTACAAAGACCTAAAGGGGATTGATCCCACAATATGTCAACATCATATTGACTTGGAGCCTGATGCCAAGCCAATACGGCAACGACAGAGGCGAATGAACCCGAATTATTCCACATTGGTGAAAGCAGAGCTGCTGAAGCTTCTGGAAGCCGAGTTCATCTATCCAGTGGCAAATAGTGAATGGGTTTCACCCATCGTGGTTGTACCCAAGAAGAATGGCAAATTGCGAATATGTGTAGATTTCCGAAAGCTTAATTCCAAGACAAAGAAGGATCACTTTCCTATCCCTTTCACAGACCAACTATTGGACACAATGGCAGGACATGAGCTTTATTCCCTTCTGGATGGATTCAGCGGATACAACCAAGTCCAAATCGCGGAAGAAGACCAATCCAAAACAACCTTCACCACAGAATGGGGGACCTACGCTTACCAAGTGATGCCGTTTGGACTCTGCAATGCCCCTGCTACTTTCTAGCGAGTCATGATGGCCGCATTTCAAAATCATCTGCACGACTTCATTGAAGTATATTTGGATGACTTCTGTGTCTATAGTTTGATCCGTGAACACTGGGAACACCTGGAACAATGCTTTGACTGATGCCGGGAGTATGGGATTTCCCTCAACCCCGACAAATGCATCTTTGGGGTCTCTTCTGGAGTCCTGTTGGGCCACATTGTCTCTGCACAAGGGATATCAACAGACCCTGCAAAGATTGAAAAGATCGCAGCTCTAACAGTACCCACCAACCTCAAACAGTTGAGGGGATTCCTAGGCCATGTGGGTTACTACAGAAGGTTTATAGCCCATTTTGCGACAAAGGCAACTTCCTTGCACAAGCTTCCGAGGAAAGATGCAGAGTTTACTTGGACGGAAGAATGTGACAAAGCCTTCCACACTCTGAAGCAGTGTCTGATTGAGGCACCCATTCTCCAACCTCCTGATTGGACGAAAGAGTTCCATGTACACACGGATGCATCAATTGAAGGTTTAGGTGCTGTCCTCTACAAAAAGGGCTCCTCGAAGTTGGATCAACTGATCTATTACGCAAGCCGAAAAGTGACTGATAGGGAATGGAACTATACAGTGACAGAGCTGGAGTGCTTGGCAATGGTGTTTGCCTTGGAAAAGTTTCGTCGTTACCTCCTATCTACCCACTTTAAATTTTATGTTGATCATGAGGCCCTGTCCTTCTTGATGAACAAAGCAGATGTGAAAGGACGAATGATGAGATGGCTCCTTTTATTCCAGGAGTTCGACTTCGAGGTGATTACTAAGCCTGGTCGTTCCCATGTTTTGGCTGATCATATGTCGCGTATCCCACAAACTGCAGACGAGGAGCAGGATGATCCAGACCTCCCTGATGCTTCCCTATTCTTGGTAGAAACTGTAACTCCCTGGTATGCAGACATTGCCAATCTGCTGGAAACCCAACATTACCCTCCTGGTACTTCTAGTCGGGAAAAGAAGAAGCTTATGCTAGAATCAGCCCCCTACACCCTGCTAGGCGGTGCACTGTACAAGAAAGGCAAAGATGAAGTGCTCAGAAGATGTGTTGCAGGAGATGAGATTGGGATTGTTCTGAAGGCTTGCCATGACGAGCCATGTGGAGGTCACTTTGCAGGAGAAGCTATAGCCCGGAAGGCTCTGCTAGCAGGATATTGGTGGCCTACCATTCACAAAGATTCCTATGATTACTATAAAAGATGTGATGCTTGTCAAAGAATGGGGAAACCCACCAAGACAAGTGCCATGCCACTGCAACCTATCCTTCCGTTGAAGCCATTTGAGAAGTGGGGCATTGACTTCATAGGTCCGATCGATCCTCCTACCAGAAGGAAACAGAACCGATACATCCTCGTATGTACGGATTATGTTACAAAGTGGTGTGAAGCTAAAGCTCTAAAGCGGGACGATGGTAACAGCGTGGCCCTGTTCATGTTTGAGAATATCATCACCCGTTTTGGTAGTCCCTTAGAGCTGGTAAGTGACAGAGGTACTCATTTCCTCAACAAAGTCATGGAAGAATTAACAGAGTTGTATAAGATCCGCCATCGCAAGTCCACTCCCTATTACCCCAGAGCCAACGGCCAAGTCGAAGTCACCAATCCCATCCTCTGCTCGATTCTGACAAGAACGATTGCCGCACATCGTCGTGATTGGGACGATCGACTTACAGAGGCCCTTTGGGCGTACAGAACCTCCCATAAAGCAGCAGCAGGACATACACCCTTCCAGCTGGTGTATGGTACAGAAGCTGTTTTTCCTGTTGAATTGAAACTACCCTCTTTGAGAGTGGCTATCAAAGAGCGTTTGGGGGACGATGATTCACTGCAACGCCGTCTCCTACACTTGGAATGTTTGGATGAAATTCGTAGGATGGCTCTACAGTGCATGGAAGCCACGCAAGCTCGACGCAAGGCTTACCATGATAGCTTCATCAAGCACAAGGAGTTCAAAGAAGGTGATTTGGTCCTAGCCTATGATTCACGCTTTGGCAAGTTTCCTGGCAAGCTCCAACAGCGGTGGATGGGCCCCTATAAGGTACTTGCCATCAACCCTAATGGCTCTGTCCAAGTGCAGACCGTTGATGCCTCTGATGATCCCTTTCTGATCAATGGATATCGCCTGAAGAAGTACTTCCCTCCTTGGGGATCTTGACAATTATGGACACTTGATCCTTTCCCTCGTTGGCACGGCACTGTACTTCTTATGATGCTATTTTTGATAGCCATTCTTCAGTCAGTCTTGATGAAGTGGACGCAACCCTCTGTTCCCTCAAATCCCCCTTCCAGCCTTGATCTCTTATCCTCTATTTTCCATCAGCGACAATGGCGAGGTTGGTCTTGACACATGGTCTTTCTACTATTCCCTTGCTCAATTTGAAGAAAAAAAAAAGAAAAAAACAAAAAAAAAAACAAAACATATCGGTCATGGGAGAAAAGGACTTAGGTCCCTGTCATGCCGACCTATTCTCCGAGAAAAGGTGGAAACACCCTCGGGAATAGGGGAAAATAAAAGAAAAGAAAAAGAAAAAAAATTTAAAAAAAAATCTATTATGAGAGAAAAGGAAGCAATTCCCTGTCATAGCAGGCCTCGTTCCGAGAAAAGGTGGTAAACACCCTTGGGCGAGAAGCTGGCTGTGGAAAAGGTGGCAACACCCAGCAGTCCAGAAAGTAGTTCATTAATTGATATCCCCAGGATCCAATTCCGAAGCTACCTCCCTTGGTACGCTGTGTCTTGGGTCTCTCTGCAAAGCATCTACTTGTCCTCTAGCAGACGACATGTTCCTATCCAATACAATATTCGATTTGATGGCTACCTCCCTGGGTACGTCTCTTCAACAATTGATGACGCGATCTTCATCGACAAACAATCGAGTGATGTGAGCTTTCATCCTAACCGGATGGGGAAGTGAGTATGGGTTGCCCTCTGTAACTATCAACAACGAGTGAGACAGAGGGTGGGTTGAGAGACCAGTCTTTTCCCTTCAAATCAAATGAGAGGTGAGTAGTGTGAATAAAGTGTTGCACGCACGGGATGGGCCTCTCAATGCACAAAGCACAATTTGTTTCTGTGCACTGCACTATAAGGCTCCCTGGCCTTCCTTCTTGCACCGTATGCCGGCACAAGTCGGGATGCACTGTTGCACCATCAAATGCGCACAAAGCATACAATCTTTGCACAAGTGACCGTGAGGATTACATCAACGGGTTTTAGGAAAAGGCTGCCCTCTTATATCTATCAACAGAGAGTGAGACAGAGGGTGGGATGAGTGTGGCTGGAGTTTCTTCAATCAATTACCGAGAGGTGAGATTGAGGGACGTTACGACACTTGGAGTCAGGTATGTTTCCGTTTCCCTGTGCACCCACGGGATGGGTCTTTGCCGTCATCACAAGACACGCCACCCTGTTCTGTACACTGCATTGTAAGGCTCCCTTGCCTTCCTCCTTGCACTTATGCCAGACGGGTTGGACGCACTAATGCACCATCAACTGTGCACCCTGGCATACTCTTTCTGCACCATTTCCCCCTTGTCGATTCCTCAATCGGGTACGAGATATGGGTTTCAATCCTTTTTCCTCGAGTGATATTAGTCATGGGGCGAGTGACTGTTCTTTCATTTCATTTGAGTGATTGCGAGTTGAGTGTAGTAGCCCTCATCATCGACGGATTTCCTGTGGTTCCTTTAATTAGCTACCTCCCTGGGTGCTACCGCATGGTCCCTTCCATGATGGACATGTGCTGAGAAGAGGCCTTGGTACCTCCAGAAGCCGACAACCACCCTGGACGTGCCATCGACACTCAACCTTGCTTCTTGACAAAATGGGCTAAGTTTTTCTAGCCCTCCCACTTTGGTTTCTTAGTGATGTTCATGTTTTAAGTGTGGGGAAGTTAGTGGATGGTCTGTGGCGTGGTCCTAGGTCCCTGTTGCTCAGTTAACCCTATCCGTTAAGGTCTTAAGTGTGGGGACGCGTCCCTACGCGTCTACATTGCAAACCCTTCTGCATATGCCTTACCCTGCTCATGCATGTATGCCATGACTTGCTTTTACCCTACGGGGATCCCTTTCCATCTACCCGGTTATGTTCCACCCACCCTTGGGGCTGTTCCCTTACAGTTTCCTTCATTCCTTGATTTTGAGGTCCTACTATGTGAATGCACCCTACGTTCACCGAAGTCCAAATCCAACCTTATAGCCCTGTTCCTACCGTTGAACTGACCATTTTTCCTTTTTTACCTACCCCTGTTCCGGTGCACGGTTTTTGAGTTATTAATTTTTGAAGCATTTTGCGCAATTTAGCCGGTTTTCCATGTGAACGCGCTTTTCTTGTTTCGGAACCATGCTCTGATGTCATAGCCCTGACAACCACTTTTCCTCTGACATTTTTCCTTTTTACTCCGTGTCATTCTGCTCCACGGTTTGTCCAATATTAATTTTCCGGTTTTTTACACATTTTTTGTGCGTATTTTTGATATTTTTCCATGTGAACCTGCCCTGTTTGCATCGGAATTCCCATTTGATTTGACAACTATGTCCCCTGTGCCTTCCCCCACCTTTTTCCTTTTTCCTCCATCCTCTTTCGACTTCCGGATTTTTACTTATTAAATTTTTAGTGAGTTTTCGGGCGTCTTTTTGGAGTTTTTCGCATGTGAACTCCTTCTACTTCCACCGAAACTGTGGTTTCATGTACCAACCATGTGCCACTCCTTCCTACAGACATTTTTCCTTCTTATTGCCTGCCATTCCGGCGAAACGTTCGTCCGATATTAATTTCCGATCACATTTTCAGGTTTGTTTTTTGGATTTTTCCCATGTGAACACGTATTATCTCCGTCGTAATTATGTTTTGATGTGATAGGATTGTCGGCCACATCTTTCTGTACAGTTTTCCTTTTTTCTGCACCTCATTCCGATGCACGGATTTTTCGATATTAAATTTTCATTGCGTTTTTTGTTCATTTTTTGGGTTTTTTGTTTGTGACCGCCCTTTCCCCCTCCCGAAACCTTTGTCATATATTTTTCTTGTTTTCCCCCTGTCATCTTGCCCACTTTTTGTTTTTATGCTATTTCGTTTTGACGTACAGATTGGGAGTTATTAAATTTTCTTTATTTTTACGTGTATTCGCGCGCCCGTTTTGCGCGTGAACGCGCCCTTTTTCGATTTTACACATCTCCACGCACCCCGGTCGTGTCCTCATGACCCGTACCGTCATCCCGGTGCTATTTCAATCCCGTCACGGCAAATTTTTTTTTACCCCGCCCCGCGCACGTGCGCGGGATGGGGGTATGCGTCCCTTTCCTTGGGCACCCCCTACCCTACCCTACCCTATCCCACCCCTACCCCTGCCCATCCCCACCCCGCCCATTTTCCCCCACCCCTACCCCTACCCCTGCCCATCCCCTCCTACCCCTACCCACCCCTCCCCACCCTTCTTTCTCCCCGACCTTCCCTCCCCACCCTAACCACCTTCTCCCTCCCCCTTCCCTGCGTCTCTCTTTCTTCCCTCCTCCTCCCTCTTCTTCCCCCCTTCTCCCGCCATCACCACCCTGTGGGCCGTCGTCCCTCTGCAGTGCCCCGCCGCCTGGAATGCCGCCTGGAACGCTGCCTGGCACGCGCCCCACCGCCTGGAACGCTGCCTGGAACGCTGCCTGGCACGCGCCCCGCCGCCTGGAATGCCGCCTGGACCGTGCCTCCACCCGCCACCTCTAGCGCGGCCTCCTCCACCCGCCGCCCCCACCTCCTCCTCCACCCACCTTCCCCTCTTCTTCCTCGTCCCCCTTGTCCCCCTCGTCCCCCTCCTCCTCCTTCCCCCACCACCTCCCTACCAGGTTAGCCACTAACCTCACGTAGTTAACACTAATCTATGTTTAGTTAAAACTAACCTAGCTTTAGTTAAACTAACCTCGCTTAAGTTCAACTAACCCAACTTTAGTTGGATTAACCCCCATTTAGTTAACTTAACCCCATTCCAATTAACCTACCTAATTGTAGTTAGCAACTAACCTAGCTAGGGTTAAGTTCTAACTAACCTAGCTAGGGTTAAGTTCTAACTAACCTAACTAGGGTTAGATTTTCACTAACCTACCTGTAGTTAGTCTGACTAACCTAACTCAGGTTAGTTCCACCCCCACTAACTAACCCTAGGTTAGTTAGTCTCCCCCTGGTTAGTTAGGACTTGCCTAACTAACTAAATTGACTAACTGACCCTAGACTACCTTAATTGACCTAGCTTACCTAGACTAACTCACACTAACCTAATCAACCCTGACTAACCTGACTAGACCAGATTTGACTTACATGACTTACCCAGACTAACCAGACTTAACTGACTTACTTCTAACTTACTTATCTGATTAACATGATTTATATGATTTAATTAATTTCTCAATTAATTTTCCCATCAAAATAATTCAAAAAAATTTCTAAAAATTCCCTTTGCTTTTTGCCGATTTTTGGGAGTTTGTCCGCTGGAAATTACCCACCCTAAAATTTCTGAAAATTACACATTTTCCAATTTATCCCCCAAATTACCAACAAATGTAGAAAATAAGCTAGCAGAACCACTACCCTATCCCCTTTTTTGAATTTAGTGAAGCGTTTAGGGAGGTCCTACGGCTTTCACCATTCTTCTGATCGTGCATCCCTTGGGTGCTTTGCCCCATCCTGCCTTGACCGTCTGTGCCTCAGGTGGACGGGTAAGTCCCCCTTGGTGCATCTTGTCATGGGCGGCCTAGGGATCTCTGGGTCGCTATCCAAAGTAACTTCCGATTCGGAGTCAAACCCTCCATCTTTGCTAGAAGAGGTGGTCTCCCCTGGTGGCCGCAATTCGGATGGCGAGTCGGTTCTAAGTACTAATGTCATTCCTGATTGGGTTAGGCCTACTTGCTCAAGGTCTATGGCTCCTGTACATTCTAACCACGCACGATCACACCTCATGTGTTGAGATGGCAAGCTCAACACATGTGGACATGGATGATGGACCGCCTGGTTAGATGGGTCCACACGTCTACACTTAGCAGGTCGGTGGTCATTATGACTCTCACATGGCCACTGACTTATTACTTATTATATTCAGGTCGTTACACCTATTTACAGTTGGCATAGTTATAGTGCCAGTCGACTAGTGTAGTCGGTTAGTCATTGTTTGACTTAGTAGGCCACTTTCCTTTTATGTTGTATCTTATCTATACTTTGTGTACATTGTAAAGTGTGTGGAAGAAGAAGAAGAAATCAGCAAGAAAACGTTTTGGCCTCCATCTCTCTTCTTGTCTCTTGAGTGAGCTTCTCCTTGTGCATTCTGTGTGTGTTCGGCACAGCATCTTGAGCAATCCCCTCCACCACGCGATTCTTGACATCATGAACATAACTCCTTGCTCCAGTCTAAGGGCCTACCTTTTCTGCGGCTTGGCGTCTGCTCTTATTTGCTCAATTTCTCGTCCTTCAGTGTGGTACTCTATGGTGTCCACTTCACCCTTGCTCTCATCACTGAAGGATTGGCAGTCTTTGTATTCATCGCAGGAATCTTTGTCATTCGACTGCTCATCGTCTCTTAGGGCTTGGTATGCCCCGTGTTGTTGGTCAGGAACCAGGGCCCAGTTATGCATGAGGTTCAGCTCGTGTGCCTTGGTCCATTGCCACTTGGAATCCTCTAAGAGATCCTGGAGTGGTTTGAAGTTGGCGGCTGGGTTGCCAGCTAGGTGGTCCGTTAGGTATTCCAGTACCCCCTAGAGTTCCCTTTTGTTGGATGGCACTTGGAAGGTAACAGGCTTAGGCCTTCCATGGAGGCTTGCTGCCATCATGCAGACTGGTGTAGAGAATGCTTCGTTTGTCTTGCCGATCATTTTGATGGCCTGCTCATACGCCTCATGGTCTGAGAATGACAGGTCAATTGTAGCGAGAATGTGCATTCAATCCGGCTCATCCTCTGGGCATGGAATATAATTGGTCAAGGACCCATAGGACTTCCTGACCTGAATGTTCCCTTTGAGCATAGCACAGATGGCATCTAGGTTGACTGGTGAGGCCTTCCAAGTGTCCATCTCTATTCTTACGACGTCAGTTCTATTGCCAAGGAAGATCAAGCCGTTACCCCAATCTTCGATGACCCTAGCGTTGCGCATCTAGGGTCGGCCTAATAGGACATCATAGTCCACTCCCTTCATGACTATAAAGTCGATAGAGAACTGGACACCTGCGATCTTCACTGGCCAATTCTTCAGGACCCCGAATGGCTTCACTCTCATACCGTTTTCTAGCGTGACATTAAACCGAGCAACTTCGACATGCGGGTTTTCCCAAGTCTGTAGCACTGCATGGCTAAGCACACTAACCCCGGCTCCCATGTCTACGATTCCCTTCCTTGTTGTGTCACCCAGGGCTAGGACCGGCAGGACTGCGTGCATCTCAGAGCCTTCCCAAAAGGCATTGACGTGCAAAGATTTAGGCACCGAGTGCAGCGTCAGGCTTGGCAGTTGTGTTTCTGCATCCTGGTCTCGAGGGTCTGCGTGGCCTGCTCTTGCGATCCCTCGACCCACTGCTTAATGTTGAGATGACAAGCTCAACACATGCGGACATTGATGATGGACCGCCTGGTTAGATGGGTCCACACGTCTATACTTAGCACGTCGGTGGTCATTATGAATCTCACATGGCCACTGACTCATTACTTATTATATTCAGGTCATTACACCTATTTACAGCTGGCATAGTTATAGCGCCAGTCGACTAGTGTAGTCGGTTATGCATTGTTTGACTTAGTAGGCCACTTTCCTTTTATGTTATATCTTATCTATACTTTGTGTATATTTGTGAAGAGTGTGGAAGAAGAAGAAGAAATCAGCAAGAAAACGTTTTGGCCTCCATCTCTCTTCTTGTCTCTTGAGTGAGCTTCTCCTTGTGCATTCTGTGTGTGTTCGGCGTATCATCTTGAGCAACTCACCCCACCACGCGATTCTTGACACTTAAGGTCTTGCCATAGGGCAGGGTGCTACTTAAGCAGATCCCCCAGGCTAAGTGTTACAGGTGTGGTCACTAGCGTGGTCAAGAGGTCGTCAGATACTCATCCTTCTTTTAGCCTAGACTGTCGGGGCCAATGGCCGTGTGGCTGATCTGCGGCTCTGTTGCGTCTAGACTTGGTCTCAGCGGCACTGCTTGTGGCATAGTGGCTTCGGCCAACTTAGGTTGAGGTGGTGGCATTGGTGTGCTCATGCTGGAGAGATCATCGATCTCGTCCTCTATGATGGGTTTAGCATCTTTGAGATGCTATTGAGCCTCCCTCACCCATTCCCTCACCTTTTCTATGGCCTCTAATAGTCGCTTTGGATGAGGGTATTCCCCTATCTTAGCGCTTCCCTTTTTAGCTGTCCTAGGGGCTGAAGTCTCTGCCTCCGCGTATGAGACTTTCTTTCCAGTAGGTAAAGACATAGCAGTCTCGATCTTCAATGCGACCTTAGCTTCTAATTTCTTCTTTTTCCACCTGCGGATTTTCTTTCCTATTGAGGTTGCGTCAAGATTGCTAGGTCATGGCAAAGAGATGCCAGCGTGCTTCATTTGGGCTCAGGTCATGACTCGCAAGGGAATAGGGGTGGCCTCCCCATCAAGGTTTTCGATGCCAAACAGCCCCAATGGGACGGATGGCAAATTAGTTGAGCTAGAGGACGGATTCCGCTTTGGGCAGTCTATGAAAAGATGGGTGATTCCACACTCTGCGCACCTTTGGTCAGCCTTGTCCCTGTTTTGTTGCTCTCTTTCAGGGCAGCGTGATGAGATATGACCAGGGTGTCCGCAAGATCCTGTGGCTTCCCTCCTAGGCCTCTACCCCGTCCCCGTCCTAATGCCATCACTGGCACGGTTGATAATCCATGAGGATTGCATTGCCCTCATCGTCATGCGAGACATAAGGGTATATGTAGGTCTCTTCCTCATTCAGCTCCTCCACGTAGTGTACTAGAGCATCGCTCGGTGGGTGGGTCACATAAGGACCAGGCGGTCTAGGAATGCATGTAGGATTTATGTCCATTCTAGGGACAACTGGTTTCATATCATTAGGCACGGGTAGAGCTAATGGGGCTCCCCTTCCGAAGAATGGCTGCGGCCTGTTAGCTAGATAAGGTTGACCGTAGGGTTGAGAGTATGGAAGTCTTCGTGGTAGTCTGCAATGTGCGATATCGTGACCAAACCTACCACAGTTAGCACAAGGTCTTGACCTAGGGTCTTGACACTCGGCCAGCAAGTGGTTTCTGCCACAGTACATGCATTGGATGTGCAGGCGCGTTGGTCGTCTCATGTCTTGTATCTTGGCCAATTCCATCTTGACCTCAGCCAAGCCTTGGCCTGTCTCGGTGGCCTTCCCCTTATCTTGGGATGATGGGTTTGACCGCTCACTAGAGGCTGATGTTCTCTCTAAGCTTCGCGGGTTGGTCTCTTCTAGAGTTGAGCTCCTAGAGCTTCGCTCTTTCAGCTGGTCATCGACTCTAATGGCCTCCTCAAAAACTCTAGCCAAAACGTCCCGCTGCAAGCTTGAATTGCCTGCCAATGCCTTATATAACTCCTCGTCTCTAATTCCGCTGATGAATACAGTTGAAACTGCTCTGTCAGTCGATCGCTCGCCTAGAGGGATTCTCTTAAAGAGACTTCTCACATGGGTCACGTAGTCGCGGATGTCCTCATTCTCTTTTTGCTTGACATTCATCAAGCGTACTAGTAGGTTATTGGAGTATCTGAGCTCGACGAACCTCTTGACAAAGAGATCCTTGAGATTATTAAAGTTGGCTCGTTCCACGGCATCCAAGCTTGTGTACCACGTCCTACCCTTGTCGCCTAAGCAAAGCCCGAATGCTTGCGAACGTTGAGTCTGGTCATTGAGGACGTTGGCTTCGCAGACTTGCTCAAACTGCTCAACAAAGCTGTACAGATCATCATGCGGTTGGTACTTGTCGAGTTGCTTGGCAACAATCGGTATTTTGACCTAGCTCTTTGAGCCCTGGTTTGCCCCTAATCCTACAAGTAGAGACGTCGGTAGTATGGTGGCACTCTGCTCAACTGCGGTGTTATCAAGCAGTTGTTTCATGAGGAGCTCGCTCAACGTCAGGTCTCCCTCTAGTGCTCTCTCATGGTCTGTTCAGTTCCGGCCAGCCAAGTTCAGCACTCGCTGCACCTCATGCAGCTCCATGCTTTGCCTTTGGCTCCTATCCTGTTGATTCCTATTATAATCGGCTATGCCATTGCAATGCCTTGCGGGATAGCCTTCTCTCCTCCTCTAGGTCTGCAATGATTGCATCTGCTATCCTGCCATGGTGCTCGTATTGGGCGTGTGTGTCATAACTGCTCACCATATGCTGTATAGCATCTGGGAATACACTCAAATCGAGCTCCTCATTAGACCGATGATCTGAGCTTTCTTCCATCATGGTCGAATTCTTGCGCCCCGTTGTGCTGTCGATTAGGTTAAATAGCCGTGACAGATCCTCGTCGTTGGTGCTCCTTGCTTGGTTCTACCCTATGTTTCACGTGTTTGTCTATGTCTTGGGTCCTCTCCTATTGGTGGGTTCCTTGAGCGATTTATCTGAGTGAGTCCCTTTGATTATTGAATACAATTCTCAATTTATGGTCACTAGGTGAGTGTGTTGTTCCTCATGCACTTGTGTCCAATCAGGCTTTCAGTTTTCCTAAGTGTACTTCAAGTGCGGAAATTCAATGTGAGTGCCGCAAGCAATTTCCCGGCGTCTTACTCAATCTCGCTTCTTCTGGGCCTGATAGGCTTGTAGGTCCAATTCTGGCCATTTAGTCAAGGTTTAGGGTTTCCTTGCACGTTGCCTCGTTTGCTTTCAGTCGATCAGGTTTTACGGTTCAACGGCTCGCATCTGAATCCTTGGGTCCCTCAACTGTTTACTGCTAACCACTAAGTGGCTGTGGACTACAATGTCCCTTATCACGTGTGCCAGAATCAAGTTTTGAGCACCCGAAGGGTTTTGACAAGTTGTGCTAATGCGTATTTGCCGGGTCGGGTCGAATTTCTCATAGATTTGATAAAAATTTGCACTTGGACCAACTGGTCCGAATTGCAGGGTCCGAGGGGGTCACTCGAACGGGCCGAATGGCAGGTTCGGGCAGGGTAATTCGGACGGGCCGAACGACGCTTGGTCGAGGGCATCCCGGGTGTGGCCGAGTTCTGAATTTGGGACTCGGACGGGTCATTCGGACAAGTCAAGTGGCGCAGAGCCGAGTTCCAAATTTCAGACTCAGATGGGTCGTTCAGACGGGCCGAGGCCGAATGTGCCACGTGGCAAAAAGTTTTGGCTCGGATGGTCCGAGTGGGTTGACTCGGATGGTTTGACTCGGACGGTTCGAGGGCCGTCTATTGAGATATCGAGCTCCACTCGTGATATGCCAGGGTGACCGTTGTGCATTTATGTCACCGACGTGTCAGTTGCAGATGCGGTTGGTACACCGCCCATGAATAATAGCTAGATGACAGCTATTCTTATCTACTCTAGTTTGTGGCTTAGTTAGTATGCCACCTTAGTTAGTTGAGATTGGTTTGAGACCCATATATAGGGTTCTTCTATTTCTTTGTATGAGAGTTCTTTTGGCTTATACAAGACTAAGAAGAGGAAAACTGTTTTCAGCCTCCACCTATGTATGTATTCCCCCATTGTGCAAGCAAGAAAGCTACAAGTGAGACTCCTTCCTTCTCTCCCACAATCTTGACATGGTATCAGAGCCTTGTTCGTGGTAAGGAGATCAAGAAAGCAAGCCAAGCTCGCGGTGTTCTGGTAAGAGGAGCAGTGTTGCTTTCATTTTCTATTTTGGGAGCAAATCTCTGTAGGTAGCATAGCCGGAAATTGCAAGAGTGCATTATCTCAGGTTGAGACGCCCTTCGCGGTAAAGCAAGAGGGCAGTATATGCTGCGAGAGAGGGCTTTAGCCAATGGTGACCCTATTTTTTTGATTTGAGGCCATTTTGGGGCCTGTTTTGGAGGCGTAAGTTTTCTGCACGCACTCAGGAAAAGGCCCAGTTTTATGCTGTGCAGCCATTGTTCTACAGGTCGGTGAAAAGTTACTATAGAAATTGCATTGTATGCCTGTGCGCAGAGAGATTGGGATTTATAGAATCATCCTTGTTGCCTGTTGATGCAAAATCGTCACTAGGAAGTGACTGTGTGGTCAAATACCACTTTCGTCAGTTTTGCAGATTTGCCCTTGTGAGGCTGAAGCTGTGTTCTTTGCAGTGACAGAATTTTTTGTAGTGTTCTGTAATGGCGTCTGATTCTCTCTCACAGATTGTCACTGAAAAGCTTGACAAGAATAACTTCCAAGCATGGAAGTTTAGAATGACGAATTTCCTTATGGGAAAAGGATATTGGGAATTTGTTGCAGGAAATGAAGAAGAACCAGTTCTTCCTGATGTTCCCAATCAACAGCAAATGGAGGCATTTAAAGCATGTCATGAGAGAGCCAAGAAAGTTATGTATTGGCTGTCTATCAGCATTTCAGGCTCTATGATTGTGCATATTCAAGATGCAAGTACGCTAAAGGAGGCATGGGATACTTTGTCAAAAATGTATAGCACAAATACGCAAGCTAGGAAAATGCAGCTCAAGCAAGAGTTGCATAATGTGCAAAGAGAAAATATGAGCATCAATGACTACCACATGAAGGTGAAGAAGATTGCAGATGCACTTGCTTCCATTGGGTTGCCAGTGGAAGATGATGATTTAGTTTCTGTGACCTTGAATGGTCTAGGAAATAATTATGCACAGTTCCAAACATCCATTTCCGTCCGTGAAAGATTTCTTGATTTTGAGGAGTTGATTGCTCTTCTAATTTCTGAGGAGCAGAGAAATGGTGGTGCATCTTCTTCAAGAGGAACTTCAAAAGAAGTTGTCTTCTACTCAAATGCTGGAAGAGGTAGAGGCAGAGGTAGAGGAGGCCGATCTGGAGGCCGTGGTAGAAATCAGAATATGCAGCAAACTCAAGAAAACCAGTCCTATGGAGGAGGACATGGTAACTCTAGAGGCAGGGGGAGCCAAAGAGGTCGTGGTGGATGGCAAAGAGATTAAAATGCAAACAGCAATGTTGAATGCTACTACTGTGGTAAAATGGGTCATATGGCTAAAGACTGCTATAAAAAGCAGAATGACATCATGAATGGGAAATTGCAACAAGGGAATTATGCATCTTCTAGTAGACAGGGTGATGACAGAAATGAGCATTTGTTTATGGTGCAGCACATGAACAATTCTGTGACAAGTGCAGAAGAAAGCAACGATGTGTGGTATGTTGACTCAGGTGCATCAAACCACATGATAGGTCATGCAGAATGGATGGAGGATGCAAGAAAAATGAAAAAACCAGAATTTGTGAAGACTGGTGATGATACTGCACATCCTATTGTGTAGATTGGAAAAATTCCTTTGTCTATGCAGGATGGGAAAAAGAAATACATGTCCGATGTATTTCATGTCCCAAATATCACCAAGAATCTGGTTTTTGTTGGTCAAATGATTGAGCAGGGCTTGCAGGTCAGATTTAATCCTCATGGATGCTTTGTTGAGGATATGAAAAATAAAGGTCGCTTGATAGCAAAAGGAAAGAAGAAGGGCAGAATGTTTACGTTGGATGCAGACATGTCTGAATTGAGTGCAGCAATGTTTGCAGATGGGACCAGTGTAGTTACAGATATTGATATCTGGAATAAACGCATTGGTCATGTTAATGTACAGTGACTTAAATCAATGTAGGCCCAAAATATTGTTGCAGGATTGCCTAAATTCAAGGTTGCAGAAATGCATAAGGTATGTGAAGCCTGCCAATTTGGAAAACAGGCAAGGAAACCATTTTCTAGACATGTTCAAGAGAGTGAGAAGCCATTGGAATTAATCCACTCTGATGTGTAGACTATTAAAGTTGCATCTCTTGGAGGCTGTCATTATTTTGTCACTTTTATTGATGACTATAGCAGAAAAGTTTGGGTGTATTTTATGAAAAAGAAAAGTGAAGTTTTTGGGCATTTCAAAACTCTTAAATCTATGGTTGAAAAAGAAACAGGCCTGCAAATAAAATGCCTAAGGTCAGATGGAGGGGGAGAGTACCTCTCAAATGAGTTTGCAAGGTTCTTGCAGGAGCATGGCATAAAGCAGCAATATTCATGTAGTCATATCCCACAACAAAATGGAATTGCAGAAAGGAAAAACAGGCATATTGGAGAGGTATCTCGTGCCATGCTCAACGAAAAAGACTTGCCAGATTTTTACTGGGCTGAAGCAGTTGCTACAGCAGTCTACATAATGAACAGGACTCCCACTGCAGTAATACATGGGATGACTCCAGAGGAGAGGTATACTGGTAGGAAACCAGATATTTCTCATTTGAAGATTTTTGGTTGCATTGCCTATGTTCATGTGCCAGATGAGTTGAGATCCAAGTTGGATCCAAAAGCTGAGAAGTGCATCTTTATTGGTTACTCTCTGCAGCAGCAGAAAGGGTATAGATGCTATAACCCTTCTACTCGTAAGTTTACAGTGAGCAGAGATGTTGTTTTTGATGAGATGAGTAGCTGGTATAAACCAGTAAATGTGATTGATGATGCAGATGCACAAAATGGTAATGCTGCACAGAATTCATAGCAGCAGTCACAAAATATTAGTGGACGTGGAGTGTCCTCTAGCAGTGGTTCATATTCTTCACCATGGATAGGCAGATTGAGATCAAGAGAATCTCCTCAAAACAATGCAAATAGTGGTATGCAGGTTTCACGAAAAGGAAAAGAGAAGGTAGATCAGCCCATGTTTGATGTGAATGCAGGTCACTCTTATGTGGATGGTGAATCCAGTGGCTCAGAACAGAGCATTGATGATGAGTTGGGTATTCCTTCTATTGTTACACCTGGATTAAGGAAGACCAGGGATGTTTTGAGAGCACCTGGGAGTGAACCTACTTTGCACAGGTCTACTAGAGCTAGGTATCCTGTGGATAGGCTGAAATATAATGGATTTACAGCCATTCACTATGCATATATGGTCAAAGTGATACAGGAACTAGAACCCACTTCTTTTGAGCAAGCCATGGGAAAAGAAAAATGGGAGAAAGCCATGGATGAAGAAATGGATGCCTTGGAAGCAAATGCTACATGGGATTTGATATCTTTGCCTAAAGGTAAAAATGTAATTGGCTGTAAGTGGGTTCACAAGGTGAAGCACAATGCAGATGGTTCTGTGAATAGATACAAGGCAAGATTAGTAGTCAAGGGGTATGTACAAATATATGGCATTGACTATGAAGAAACATTCAATCCGGTTGCAAGGATGGCAACCGTAAGAGCAGTCATTGCTATGGCTGCATCAAAGGGATGGTCTTTACATCAGATGGATGTAAAGAATGCCTTCTTGCATGGTGATTTGCAAAAAGAGGTCTATATGGAGCAGCCACCAGATTATGTGCATGCTGTTCATCCTGAGTTTGTTTTTAGGTTGAAGAAAGCCTTGTATGGCTTGAAGCAAGCACCTAGAGCATGGTCTGACAAGATAAGACAGTATCTTGTCACTATTGGCTTTCAGATTTCCAAGGCAGATTTCTCACTTTATGTGAGAAAAATAGAGAAAGGTATTATGCTACTTGTCATTTATGTTGATGATTTGATTATGATAGGTGACAATGATGAAGATATCATTCATGTGAAAATGCTATTGAAGCAAAAGTTTGAGATGAAGGATTTGGGAGAGCTGCGTTATTTCTTGGGCATTGAGGTGATTAGATCACCAAGTGGGATACAGCTCTTGCAGAGGCAGTATGGATTGGACATGCTGTCCAAATATGGGATGACAGGCTGTAAGCCTATTTCAGTTCCTTCGGAGCAGAATGTGAAGCTGAGCGCAGATGCAGGTGAGCTTCTGGAAGATCCTACTATGTACAAACGCATAGTAGGAAGCTTGATTTATATGACTATTACCAGGCCAGATTTGAGCTATGCTGTTGGATTGGTAAGTCGGTTTATGCAGGCTCCACGGAAACTGCATTTGGATGCGGCTAGACACATACTCAGGTATGTGAAGTCCACATTGCAGTATGGACTATTTTATGTGACTAGGGTTCAGATACAGTTGCATGGATACACTGATGCTGATTGGGCTGGTAGCATTTCTGATAGACGATCTGGGCCAGTTGTCATTTATTGTGACAACATGAGTAGTAGTATACACTTGGCAAATAACCCAGTCTATCATGCTAGAATAAAGCACATTGAGGTGCATTATCACTATGTGCGGAAGAGGATTTTACTAGGTCTTATTGATCTAGTTTATGTCACCACAGAGGATGAGGTAGCTGACATATTTACGAAGGCATTGGGCGCAGAGAAGCTGCGCAAGTTCAGAGACCTGCTTGGTGTGCATGAATTGGGATTGAGCTCGAGGGGGAGTGTTGAGATATCGAGCTCCACTCGTGATATGCCAGGGTGACCGTTGTGCATTTATGTCACCGATGTGTCAGTTGCAGATGCGGTTGGTACACCGCCCATGAATAATAGCTAGATGACAGCTATCCTTATCTACTCTAGTTCGTGGCTCAGTTAGTATGCCACCTTAGTTAGTTGAGATTGGTTTGAGACCCATATATAGGGTTTTTCTATTTCTTTGTATGAGAGTTCTTTTGGCTTATACAAGACTAAGAAGAGGAAAACTGTTTTCAGCCTCCACCTGTGTGTGTATTCCCCCATTGTGCAAGCAAGAAAGCTACAAGTGAGACTCCTTCCTTCTCTCCCACAATCTTGACACCGCCGAGGGCCAACTAGGGTTCTGGGCCGAGTGGCCAAATGGTAAGGGGCCGAGGGCCGATTCTGGGACTCGATCTACAAGCAACCACTCGGACGGGCTGAACGCGGCGCGATGGAGACAACGCGATGTCGATTTCGATCGATTCTTGGGATTTACACAATCATACCAAGCACAACCCTCCAAATCCTATCTAGGGGGATTGAGGAAGGGATTCATATACCTGAACGGGTCGGTGAGTGCGTCAGTGATGCGATCGAATCACATGCGCTGGGGCTCTCTAGCTCTCTCTCTCTCACACTGAAATGGCACAAATGAGCTCTCTTTTGGCCTCCTGGCTCTTATATGCCTTCCCAGCTATGGCGTTGATGCCCCTAATCACTCTCTTGTCGATCTTAGGCCTCATTAGTAAGCATTTTGCGCATTTTGTATGATTTTTTCCCTGTTTTGCCCTGTTTTGAAACAGTGAACCCTACCCTTTTCCGGTTCGATTCCCTAACTCTAACCTACGCTAAATGCAACAAAAATCAAAGGCAGAAAATTGAAATAGATCCTCCATACTTTCCAATCACCAAACAACCAAAATATTCCAAAATACTTACTTGTTTTGAAGATTAAAAGCACCCAAATTTCTAGCTATCTCAAGCTCTGTTTTGGGAATGAATACCCTACTTGGATGCTCGATGTGAGGCACGCAAGTGCTCAAGCTTGAATCCGTTGGTCCCGGCAATGGAACCAAAATATGGGAGCTTTCGCTCAACCGCCAAAACCCACGGACTGCTTATTGTTTCAAGCGTTCCAAGCGAGCTCTAATGGCTATCTCTCCCCTAGCCAACGCGTCGTCGATCCTATGAGTGTAGTGAGCTTACCTTGATGCCCGATCGAGTACCCTTATCTCTCTTGCACTCCGGTAGCTCCATGATTCTTGATGCTAGCTCAAGCATCCTCAAACCTCCTCCATCTCCAAGCTCCATCCTCCATAGCCGTGCGCACAAGAGAAGAGAAGAGAAGAGAAGAGAAGAGAAGAGAAGAGAAGAGAAGAGAAGAGAAGAAGAGAAGAGGAGATGGTGAAGAGCTTCACCCTCTTGATCCCTCACTCTCACACACACTCACTCCCTCACACTCTCACACTCCCTCTCTCAAGAGCACACACAAGCAAGAAGGAGAGAAGAAGACAGGAAGAAGAAGACTCTTTTTGCCACACACCAAAGAATGAGCTTCTCATTCACTTTTCAACTTTATATACAAAGCCCTAAATCCTTTTTGGGTGGTCATCCCCTTTTTCCTCTTTTACATGGCTGGCCGTAGCCTAGGCCCTTTTTCCCATTTCCCACCATTCTAATTTATCCTATTCCCAACAAATGCATACACTTTGCACAGGAGCGAGCCTGGCACTCTTTTACACAGATTTGGGGGCACTTCCGCATTTTAATTGTGCGCCTATTTCCTCTTTCGTTGCCTTGGCCCGACACCGAAGCTTCTTGAGGGTCGTGCTCGAACATTTGAATTTTTTAGGGATTGGTTGCCGGTCAAGGCGCCTTTTTTTGCTTTTATCTTTTTCTGCTTTTATCATGTGCCTTTTTTTGCTATTTTTCCTTTTTTCCATTTTCCGCTCCTTTGTGCTGCGGAAACACAGTCGGAAACACGGTAACATACTTTTTCATCCAAATTTGGAACCTTCAATTGAAGATCCTGCATGCCTTTGACCAATTCATCTAAGACATATTCCCTAACAGAGCAAACAATAGTTGGTACAGCCATAGGGTTAGCCATAGAAGTGGGTAGCTTATTAGATACGTCAATTATTTTGCCTGTAATAGTGGGCAAGCTAGAGACATGCAATCTTTGTCTTCTTCTATGCTTTTTCACAAGTGCGGTAATAGCTTCCTTGACATGCCTCTAATCTGTTTTAAGACCTGTCTCTATAGTCTGATCCTCTAGCAAATCATCAAGCTTCTCTTGAAGCTCAAGACCTGCTGCTTGTAGAAACAATTCAATTTTCTAAAGCATTCATCACAACACTGTTTGAGCAGAAGCCTGCATCACCTGTTGTTGTTGTAACTGTATAGGTATTTTCATATTTTGCACCAATTGCTACAAAACATCACTGGAGATTATGTTTGAAGGTTCTCCCATCTTTTCTTCTAACAACCTTTCACGTCGGGTTCACCAATGTCGGAGGGATTTTTGTCAAAAGGTCGTATCCATCGGGGATCAGAGATAGAAGGAAGTAGAGATAGGAGATGGAAGAGAAAAAAATGAATAGACAAGAGGTAAACATGATAAAGACAAAGCATAATGAATTGAATCAATATCTATTGGCAGAACTTGAAATCCTTGGTCTGGCACTACTTAGAAACAATCTCCAAGCATTAGATCTCCTGGAGCTCCTTCGTAGACCAAAAACTTGCATCAAAATATCAACTTCTTCTCTATTGTTTGGAACCCAAATTTGATGACTTCGTTTGCTTCGAAAGGGGGGTAAAACCCCATGACACCTGATCACGGATCTCCCAGATCACTCCTTCTTCCTCTTCCAGTTCAAAGTGCAGTTTTCGACTTGTCAACTGCAATTGCCACATGTGCGATTTCACCCATCTTTCTTTTTTTAATAAAAAATCCCAAAACTAACTGAAAAAGCAACTTGCTTTTTACATGCCATCTTATTCTAAGAGTTTTCCTAGCTTTTTAAGATATTTATAATCAATAATATCAAAAATAGGCTAAAATTATCCAAAAATCTAGTATTTTTGAACCATCCATGCCACTGACACTAGCACTAATGACTCAGATGACATTGACTCTCTTGATCAATAAGTAAGTCAAATGACGATACATTCCATGCTTTTTCACACTGTGTCTGCATAGTGTCATGACACCAGTACGACTTTCTTGTGATCTACATCATGGGAATTGTACCACACTAGAGAAGGCCCTTATCTTCACCCCAAAAAATCTGGGTGACTTTATAGTCCATTTTGTGGATGAATTCCCCTCGTTCCCAGACCTTGCATTCATTACTACCTATAATTACCTGAGGCTACTTAGGATACTATTTAGGCAAAATCCCACCCTACAAGAATGCAAACTTCCACCCCTTTTCTTTGATCCCAATGGCATAGACAACTGCGCCATGGCTTGACTAATAATGTGTGCCACTTTTCTCCCCTCGTTTTGTTTATCCCTTCTAGAAGACATGAATGTTAGCCACTTTACGCATTGCAATCATCCATTTCTCTCTACCACCGCTCTGCAAGTCCGCTTGAACCTCAAAGGGTACTTGCAGAGTTGACAATTCCTAAATAAGTCTCTTAGGGCCCTTTCTCCACCCCACTCAGATGACGAAGCCTAGCTCTCATCTTGCCTATGTAAATTTTTAAAAAAAGGAAGATAAGAATAAGAAGAAAGGTGACAAATGATTTTTGATGTCGATAAGTGCTTAAAAATAGTCAAAATTTCCGATTGCAAGGGAAAAATAGACTTCGTCGAAGGCAACGGTGGCAATCAGTACGATTTTAAGGGGCAATGCCCGAAAGTACTTAGAAGACCCATTGGATGACAGTTGGTGAATTTTCATAATTTTTTGGCGTATTAGATGAGACCTTGGGAGATGCCCAGTGTTGCGGGACTTCAAGACGGATTGCCATGATTTTTTAGACTTCGAATTGAGTATCGGACGTAGAAATAGGAGTGCCTGGAAGACCAAGATCCATTGAAGGTCAAGTGGAAAAGGACTTAAGAGAGCCCAAAAGTCATGAATTTTGGGGGCTCCCTTTAGGGATCCCAACTAAAAAATCAAAATCGTGGGGGAGGGGGTCCGTTTTTTTCACGTGCAGAGAAAGAAGGCGCCATTTTTTTACGCTTGATGGAGATGGGCTATGGGGGCTGCAAACAACCCCCCCAACTGACTAGATGGCTGATCTACATTTAATCTTTGCTCCTCATCGCTCCAGACCGTGCGTAGAATGGCTGCCTGGTTGTGGAGATCAGAATTCAATCTTTCTCTCTCCTGCATAGAGGCACTTCATGTGGCAAGAATCAAGAAGAGAATCGGGAGATGGATGCTTGTCCGGGAGGCACCAGATTGTTCTAAGAGGCTGAGGAGGCTGAAGGCTGAAGATCTATGCTGAAATCCATGGCTGATTGGTTGATACACAATCCCAATTAAATATTCAAAAAACCCGAAACACATAAAAAGGTGGTATACTCTATTTTATGAAATAATTTTGCTTATTTTGATCGTTCATGGGTCTAAATGGTGTGCACATGGGTTGAAATTTTATTTGAATGTTCTTTGCAATATGTTTGAGGGCTGCAATCATTGTTATGTAGAACCCGTATTAATTTACAGCAATTATAAATTTTCAAAATCCAAAAAAATAGAAAATTTGATGAAAATTGATAGTTTCTTTGATTT
Organism: Lygodium microphyllum; assembly: GCF_053477565.2. NCBI lineage: Eukaryota > Viridiplantae > Streptophyta > Polypodiopsida > Schizaeales > Lygodiaceae > Lygodium > Lygodium microphyllum. Next base: position 17,347,812 of record NC_141154.1, on the reverse strand, counting down.
TGAGTGGCGAAAAATGAGTGGACATGGGATAAAATAAGGGAAAATGTTGAGTTTCAATTCAAATGATTAGCCATTTAAAAAAACTAGAAAATACCTATTTTTATTAAAAATAAATAGAAAAAATAGAGAAAAATAGGAAAAAATGACCACAAGATATAGGCCTTATATCGACACAGATACCGATGCAAATAGCAACACTGATAATGATGCTAATACTGAGAGTTCTATGGTGCCGCCAATAACGACACTTTTTGCGACGACGGGGGCAATTTTTTTAATTAACATTTGCGTCACTTTTAACATTTGCGTCGCTTTTAACATCGGTTGATACCGATGCAAATAACGACGCTGATAACGATGCTTTGAAATGCTAATAATGACGCATGTAGTAAATTTGCGACGCTAATAGCGACGGTAACAAGGGAAAAAAATTTGTGGCAGGGCAGCATATATAGCATTATGTGCTTTATTTGGGCCATACAAAATAGTTTCTACAATGTGTACAATGCTCATGTAAATAAAGACAAAGTATACTTAAATCATAACATTGATACATGAAATAAATACATGATCGCATAATGAAAGTGACTGGTACAATCATGGCAAGATATTACTACTACATAGAAAATGTCTACATAGATCATGTGACCAAAAAAGAAGGGTGTGTGAGCTCCAGGGATCCAAGGGCGAGCTATAGATGATTGCCATCCGAAACCTTATCCCGCCACCACAAAGGAGCATCGAACGGACTCTGCAAAGAAAAGAAACAACTACACATCAGTCCACTATACAATAATGCATTCTAATTAAACATGGTAACTACAGACAAGAAAGATGAGTGACTTACAGGGCCGCCGCATCCATACAATCGGTTGATCAATGCAATGAGACTGTGCCTCTCTGCATATCGAGTCTCACGGCCGGTTGAATCACGATTTGTAATGGAGTGCTGCAAAGAAAACAAAATACAACTGTTAGAAACACGATTGTCAATACAAAGGATATTGCAAAAAAATAAGCAAGCAAAACAAAAGAAAAACTTACAAAGTCCTCCAGATATGTCATGTGGCCACCACTCCCAAGATGATGAGCCACTCCGGCCTCTAGTCATGCCCTCGCCGCCTCGCGTTGCTGTCTCCACAACGTCCTAGAGAATCTGTAGCCTCCTCCCTAAGTCGGTGCCAGTCATCTTCGTCCAGCCACTCAGGCTTTGCAACCCCACTCTTGAGTGCCTTGCGTATGTCCGATCGTCTGTATGACATATATGCATGCATACACTCCAGCATCCAGTCCGTAGAAAACCTATCTGTTGCGGCTGGTACCAAAAAAATCCTCATGCAAGGATGCTACTATGTAGTCCTTGCTCCCCTCCGATATGTTTTTCCAATGATCCAAGACGTTATGCCGAAAAACTTGTTGGCATAACTCTCTCATGTGAGCCATCACCCTCCTCCCCTCATCATTCATGATGATGGCTCTTGACCTATCATCTACAAGGTAGGCATACCCCTCTAGGGTATGCCTAAGATGGGTTCTTTCCGACCTATGAGCACGCTCCTGGGCATATCCAAGAGACCCCTGTACATCTGATATACCAACCGGGGTAGTATCTATTAGAGTAGCACCCATAGGGGTGCCACCTGCGGACGATTGAGCAAAAGCCGGAGTGACTGGATTAGACGTCCCCACAGGTGTGACAAATCGCGGAGGTGATGCAACTCAAGCAGAACAACGAGATGGAGACACTACGTCCGTGCCTCGACAGCAACCACCTGAGCCACTCTCTCTAGAACTGCCACGAGAGTGAGGAGTAGCACTTGTATCCCGAGCTGACCGCGGGCTCACTGCATCCGGATCTCTACAGCATCCCCTATAGCACTCCTCCGTCTGGCCCAAGTCTCGAGCGTCAAACTCATCTGCTCAAAACTGAAGCATTAGATCGCACCGAATAGATCTAATAGAGCGGCCTGATGGTGTCCGAGATAGCTCCTGGTCTGCCATATCTCTGAATCTCGCCATCTGATCTGAAGGCATGCGTGTGAAGATCTCCTGCAGCTTCTCATCGCTCATCCCTTGACTCATCTTGATGATCTAAGTATCCAAAAAGGTCACCTGCACAAACAAAAAATGGTGTTAGCATAATCAATTTAAATCATACAAAGCACGGCAATATGAATTCAAATTGTGCTTCCTCTCAATCTTGCCTCACTTGCTGGTACCTAGTGAGCCACGCCTCCATAGAGGCATGGTGCCACATACAAAAGTGATTCACTTTCTCCTCCATTGTAGCATCCATTATTTTTTCTACCCCATTTCCAACCACCACATCTTTGGTTAGTCTATCATCATCCTTCAGCAACCATAGCATGCTGTTGTCTGGATCCATCGTTGGTAGCCATTGTGAAATATACACTAGCGCCTCAGACACCAACCAACCTTCAACCATGCTACCTTCTTCTGGCCGAGCTCATTGTCATACAAATCCTTTTAGGGTTTTCATGAAGCGCTCCAAGAAGAAACGAATCATCACGTATGGACAGGTCCAACAATCTCCACTTCATCTACAAGGTGCACAAGAAGGTGGATTTCTATCGTGAGTGTGTTGGTAGGCAAGTATTTCTCAAAGAGACAGACTGTCTCCACTACTCCCCGCCTCACGGATTCAATAAAGGACGTCTTAATCTCCTTCTGTGAGATCCATTGCACTAAAGTCGACAACCTGTAAATTGCCCTGCGTATTTCTGGAGTAAGGCATCTTGTGATCGCAATCGGTAGTATAAACTGCCAGAAATGAGAAAGCATTATGAACAATGACTACACTCCAAATAGTGAAATACACAGGCCACTTACAATCCATTCATATTACGAACCTGACATATCTTATGCCAATCATGGGATTTTCGCCCTAATAATTGGTCATCTTTAGAAAACGTAGACCTGAGAGAACGCATCATATCCGTCGGAGTGTAGATAGACTTGAATATTTGCTTCACAATCCGCTCTTCTTTAGTGGAAAAAACGCAAGGAGTGCAAGGTAGCTGCAAGTGACCATCAACACTCAACTACGGCCAAAGTGCCTCCATCTTGCCTATCTCCTTCAAATCCATTTGTACCCCTATAGTATCTCTCTTTCTTGTGATGTGGTCCCATAGCAAGCTGCCCACATTCTTGAAAATATCCATGAGATTCAACAAGTGGTTGATCTGTAAGTGGGTCCAATATGGCAACTCGTAGAAAACTCTAAGAACCATCACATTCCGTTTAGATGTGACTCCGTGTGGACCATTTTCAGCTCGTACCAGCTTTGAGCATTCATATATGTTAGAGGCCATCCAAGAAAACCTTTCCTAAGTTCATGACCCTCTTGCAAGAAAGTGGCGTGTCCTTGATATACCATCTTCTTCATGGTTCGTGACCTTCGGGAGTCTAACTGTTTCCTACACAATGGACATGCATGATAATCTAAGGTAACTAGACCTGCCCCAACACCTCTATCTAGTGAATACAAAATTGAACGAGCTATGATAGATATTATCAATGAGAACAGAAGCCTACTTATCTGAGCACTCTCCAAATCCCGGAAAGTCATGCATTGTCCACATGAGAATGGCTCGAATATTAGGGGACCGTCGACCATTGCGCTTGCTCATATCTTGCATGGTGACCCCCTCCTCCCACAAAATCTTAAGCTCATCAACTAATGGACGAAGATACATGTCCATATTTTTGACTTTGTAGCGGCCGGGAACGAGTAAGCTAAGGATGAGATGTCCTTTCTTCGTAGAAAGCCATGAAGGGATATTGTAGTTGACAAGGACTATAGACCACACACTGTAAGAAGTTGAGTGCAGACCAAACGGGTTCACGCCATCCATTGCAAGACCGAGCCAAAGATTCCTTGGCCCTTAGGCAAAGCCTGGGAAGGTAGAGTTAATGTGGCTCCATGCGCGTGAATCCACTGATATTCGTTGAACTCCATCTGTGGACCTATTCTGTGCATGCCACGTTGTCAAGCTCGCCATGTCGGACGTACAAAACATGTGGTTTATGCAGGGGATAAGCAGAAAGTATCTAAGAAATTTTTGAGGGATGGTTTACCCTTGCAAGTCCTGTCGATACTTGTGAGAACCACACTTTGGACATGTCTCCATAGTCTCGTATTCTCCTCGAAATAGTATGCAATTGTTGATACATGCATGGATGCTGTTGTAGTCCATGCCAAGCTTTCATAAAACATGTCGTGCATCATTGTGAGACTCAGGCATGGTATTTGCAAGTGGTAATATATGATACTTTAGTAACCTGAAAAAAATCATAAAATGCCTTGAAAAATCACAAATGTTTTTAATGATAGTGCCGAAAAGAAATCAATGAAGTGTACGTACAAGGTACCTGATCAACTCGGTTACACTCGTATCGCTCCACCCATAGTTTGCTTGCACACTTAGAAGTGCAAGCAGTGTCTTCAGGCGATATGCTCAACACTCATCATATAATGGTATGGATGCTTCCTCTCTAAGCGGATCAAAAGTTTCGACATCCATGGGAATCAATGCATTGATCATTGCCTCCATCTCAGGCTCCAAGATTGTAGGTAAGTCTCGAAGGCTGTTTGTCTCCTCTAGTATTGATGGTATAGATTGGGTAGTACCTTCCAAGTGGTGGATTGTCTCAGGCACTCCATCCATTACATGCCCACGAACTCTTCTAATTGGCCGCAAAGGTGCACTTCTCCTTGGGACGAGACGTCACCTTTGCTAGCCACACCCAATCTTTTTGTATATGGTATTCAATTAGCTTGAGAGTACAATGCATGATTGATATTATCTTTTCTTACCATTTGCTAAAAATCCAAGATCACATAATCAATGATCTTATATTGAAACTCGCCAAAGCGACGTACGTGTTCTATAGACAATCGACGTTTTCGTCTAATTGCTAGCTTACATTGAGAGCAAGGACATGGGATACACTGATTAAGATACACCTCGCGATCTTGAACATCACAACCTTCATCGTTTTCCATTTTGTCTACGTTACGACAAACAATTTGTTTTTGTTATCATTCTTTTTTCTTTCTTCAATTGTTTGAGAAGGCATTTCTTCTCTTGTAACTCAGCAAAAATTAATGTATGTAAAGTCTCCACCCACCCACCCACAAATTAACATATATCGGAGTATTTCCATCTCATGGTATTGCACCGGATCTCACCGGACCTCGCCACCACTCTCTCTTTGTTTTTTATCCATTCATTATCTCCTCTCCTTCCATCTCTCTCTCTTTTTCTCTTTCTTTATTATGATGTATGTTTATTCCCTCTCTCTTATTCCTTCTTTCTTTTTCTCTTCCTCCCCCCTCTCATTTCCTTTAACAAAACACTACCTTGCCACCACTCTCTCTTTGTTTTTTATCCATCTCATGGTATTGCACCGGATCTCACTGGACCTTGCCACCACTCTCTCTTTGTTCCATCTCATGGTATTGCACCGGATCTCACCGGACCTCGCCACCACTCTTCTTTGTTTTTTATCCATTCATTATCTCCTCTCCTTCCATCTCTCTCTCTTTTTCTCTTTCTTTATTATGATGTATGTTTATTCCCTCTCTCTTATTCCTTCTTCCTTTTTCTCTTCCTCCCCCCTCTCATTTCCTTTAACAAAACACTACTACTACTGCTACTGCTACTGCTACTGCTACTGCTACTGCTACTGCTCCTGCTACTGCTGCTGCTGCTGCTGCTGCTGCTGCTGCTGCTGCTGCTGCTGCTGCTGCTGCTACTGCTACTGCTACTGCTGCTGCTACTGCTACTGCTACTGCTACTGCTACTGCTACTGCTACTGCTACTGCTACTGCTACTGCTACTGCTACTGCTACTGCTACTGCTACTGCTACTACTACTACTACTACTACTACTACTACTACTACTACTACTACGACTACCACCACCACCACCACCACCACCACCACCACCACCACCACCACCACCAGTAGTGCTTTTTCTCTTCCTCCCCCCTCTCATTTCCTTTAACAACAACAACAACTACTACTACTACTACTACTACTACTACTACTACTACTACTACTACTACTACTACTACTACTACTACTACTACTACTACTACTACTACTACTACTACTACTACTACAACAACAACAACAACAACAACAACTACTACTACTACTACTACTACTACTACAACAACAACAACAACTACTACTACTACTACTACTACTACTACTACTACTACTACTACTACTACTACTACTACTACAGCAACAACAACAACAACAACAACAACTACTACTACTACTACTACTACTACTACCACCACCACCACCACCACCACCACCACCACCACCACCACCACCACCACCACTAGTAGTGCTTTTTCTCTTCCTCCCCCCTCTCATTTCCTTTAACAAAACATATCTCTCTCTCTACAACAACAACAACAACAACAACAACAACAACAACAACAACTATTACTACTACTACTACCACCACCACCACCACCACCACTACCACTACTAGTAGTGCTTTTTCTCTTCCTCTCCCCTCTCATTTCCTTTAACAAAACATATCTCTCTCTACTACTACTACTACTACTACTACTACTACTACTACTACTACTACTACTACTACTACTACTACTACTACTACTACTACTACTACTACTACTACTACTACTACTACTACTACTACTACTACTACTACTACTACTACTACTACTACTACTACTACAACAACAACAACAACAACAACAACAACTACTACTATTACTACTACTACTACTACTACTACTACTACTACTACTACTACTACCACCTGAGAGTGGAGCTTTGCTGTCGATAAGTGCTTAAAAATAGCTAAAAATTATGAATATCAAGGGAAAAATATTCAACGTCGAAGGCGACGGCTTGACCTAGGACGATTTTAAGCGTAAAAGTACTTTAAAGGCGCTCGAGCGACACTTGTTGATTTTTGATAATTTTTTCAGACTATCATGCGAATTGTCAAGAGTTACCAGCCAATGCGGGATGTCAAGCCGGACGCCCAGGATTTTTCAGAGCTCGATTTGGAGTCCGAACGGGGAAATGGCCAAGAAACCGGTCAAGATGCGAAGGGGTGGACAAAATTTGGCCAAAATGGGTAAGTGACCCTTGGGAGCCCAACTTTTAATGTGGCATGAAACTTTCATGAAAATGAGAAGCAACAATCGTGGAGAAGGCGTGGGCAGATCAGCGTCGATTTTTGCGCTCCATCCTTGGGGATGGAGATGGCAGCCTGCACACAACCCATACAACCAACATTACCCCGAATTACTCCTTCCCTGCTGACTCGATCGCCTGTCTTCGCTCCTCAAATGGTGGCCTCAATGAAAATCTCTGATTCTAGTCTTTCTCTCTCCTCCCTCTCTCTCCCTTAAGGGGTTGTTCTTGTGTGGATGAAGACAATGAAGAATGAGAGGAAAGCTTGTCCGGATGAGACCGGATTGCTTCTGGGTGGATGAAGACATGAAGAGTGCTGCTCTTGAAGATGCTAGACATTGAATGAGGGCTGACACGCAATCCCGAGACACAAAGCCTAAGCGGTAATTCAATTTTTATGAAGAAAAAATGAGTTTTTATGCTATTTGGTTGATGAAATATTGTTCCCATGGGCTGATTATGCATTATGATGTTGTTTGCTATGAATTTGATTAGTTTACGCTCAGAAAATCAGAAAATCATAAGTGTTATGACTGGAATTAATGGTATAAAACCCGTAAAACATGCGTTTAAGAGGCAAAATGGGGGTTTTTTGCAAAATAAAAGGGGAAACATGAGATATAACATCAATAAAACCTGATATTTTGCTATCAAGAAACCTAAGGGCCACAGCCCATAATCAATCTCAATTTCTAGTTATTTTTATTGAAAATAATAGAGGAAAAATACAAAAAAAGGTGAAAAATGGGTTTTAAATGGGAGAAAATTAGGAAACGATAAAAGAAAAATTCCAAAAAATTACATAAGTGTTTGTGCAATGTATAATGAAGGTAGAGCACGAGGTTAGCCTCGATTTACCCTCATTTCCATGTTTTTGTCCGTATTTATCGCTTTCTCTACAAAGAAATACACATAAAATGACTCTTACACCTATCAACGATTGCAAAACATTAAACGATAGGGTGAGAGGGGAGTTTGAGCGTTAAAGTACACTCTTAAATCTGATTTATGTGTTGCATCATGGCTATAGGACGTGTTTTAAAATAAAGGAAAGGGGCAGCATCATGAGCGTAATGCTCGGTGTCTCTCCTCGTTTCAATACATAAACGTTAGCATGGAAATCATGAAAAGATTGGTTGCGCACGATGCACAATGCTGATTTTCTATTGGTTGTGCACTAAACCATTCACATTATGCACTATGCATGGTTCATGGTATCGAAGGAAAAATCTCCTGGACTGCATAGCAATTGTTTTCTTAGGACTTTGACCCACGATTGAGAGTATGAGATTATCCCTTGCCGTAGGGTAGAGGGTCGGTTTCCTAAGGGACTGTGAAGTAAGGAAGCATGGTATATCTCCTGGAAATACGAGAAATATAAAAGAGAGGAGTTTGTGCTCGTTTGTGTTATATGTTTAGCAGCACATCAAAGGGCCAATCCCTGAGATGTAGGAGAGCTGCAGTGGGACTCCAACTATTAGTCGGTGGAGTGCCTCCCATGTGTGTGTGATCGTGGCATTGCCAATGTATAAGGGTTCTCCCTCTGAGGAGTTTAAGGGAAATGTTGGACTATGAACTATAAACGTATGAATTAAGCTTTAGGGCAGTTTGTCCTTTAGTATTTGATTGACGCTCCTGGTCCGCGAGGCCGTGAGGGTGTTTGTGTGTCATGAGCATGAGGTCCGACTAGTGCCATAGCCAGTGCCGGCCCATTTCAGGTCCCATCAGTGGTGCGTTTGCCAGGAGCCACCTATAAGTGGTGGTTTGCGGATCTAGGGTTTCTAGGGACCAAAAGAAAGTTGGTTTATGTCCTCTAACAAGGACCATCAAGCTGAAATCCAGAAAGCAGAATGTGCAGAGAGGGCTAGACAGTAGTTAGAGATTGTAAGCCGTTATTCTCCTCAAAGGAGTAGTCCAGTACGTATACAAAGTAGTGGTCTTAGTCATTTAACTACTCCACCTATTCCATTAGGTGCAAGAGGAAGTGTAAGATCTTCCTCTCCTCCACCAAGTTTACCCACTTCAAGTGGGGGTGTGAATCTGTTACTTCAAACTCCTATTGCTAATCCAATTGTCACCATGGCACAGCCTATTGCGATTCCTACAGGGATGCCGGATTTACCAGCCTTAGGAGTTCCCTTGCCCATTTTTAATGGGTTAGCGGAAGAGGATGTAGAATTTCACATTTGTGAATTTCAGAGATTGATGTTTAATTATCGCATCCAAGACGAGGGACATCTCATGATGTTCTTCAATATGACGTTAAAAGGAAGGGCTTCGGTATGGCATCACAGCATAGAGTCTGGAACCATAACCACCATTGATCAATTTTATGCAGCTTTCCGAGCAGAATATGCCCCTGAAAGAGGTGGCCAATATTGGTTGCGGGTCTTGAATGTAACACGTCAAGATCCTCACGAGAACGTGAAAGCATATGCTAAGAAGTTGAAGGAAGTATTCCCTAAGTTACAAACTTACATTCCCATTCCGTCGGCTGCCCAATTGCAGTACTTTTTGCATGGGTTAGATTTTAATATCCAAGTACAATTGAGTAGTGTGGCCTTGGCAGATATAGACACCGCTATTACGTAGGCAGAGGGAGTAGAAGCACGATTACAAACGGCCTACTCCTCTCGAATGAATGTTAATGGGGGTTTAGTACCTGGCGGCAATCCATCATTGACAAATGGAAGTCAAGGGATGCCTATGACTAACCCTATTGGGAGAGGGAGTATGGTTCAGAATGTACCTTTATTGCCAGCTCCTCCCAGTGTGACTATGCCCATGGCAAGTCAATTGGCTCCATCAAATGTTGGAGGCCAAGTTTCAAATTCTAATGTTATTCCTATGGGTCAATAGCCAATGCCAAATCAGATCGTTAGGCCAATGGAACGACGGGTTGATGATCGAGGCTATGAGTCGAGTGGATCTAATGTCCTTGGCAAAGTTAAGGACATGATGAAGCATTATACCGATATGATCTCCGAGCAATATCGACAAATAGCTGTCGACGTTAATTTCTTGAAGAAGCAACAAAATCTTATAGGGAGTCGACGCCCTAAAGAGGGTGGACCCTCTAGATTCAGTTGTAAATGGTGTGGTGGACATCCCTTTCCCAGAAATTGTCCAAATGTGAAACGTGACATTTGTGGGAAGTCGGGCCATCTAGCTACTACCTGTTGGAGTAAGATTAGTTCTCTCCAACAAGGGAGTAAATAGCCGGGCCCAGTGAATCATAGAGCGTAAGGAAATAACTTGCAGCAAAATGATGCACTAAGACAAATATTGCAGAGGGGAAAAACAACTATAGAAGAGTTGCCACAAGGCAACGGAGTCAGCCTTATTGAGGCTGTACGAGTTAATGATGCTGAAACCTCTAACTTAAGAGCCGTGACAAGAGGCCAAAAGGCTAAAGAGGTTGACAAAGATAGTACAAAACTGGTTGAGGCAAACCCTAAACAAGGGGATAAGGGGACGCAAGTCCAGAATTCTAGCATAGAAGGGGGACCGTTAAAGCCGGTTGACAGAAAAGGCGACCATAAGAAGGATGAGGAAGTGCCAAGAAAGAAGGAAAGAGCCAAGAAAGAAGCACCAAAACCGGTCCAAAGACCAAAAGAGAGGATGGTCTGGCGAGAAAAGAGAGCTTTGGCTACTTATCATGGCTTCGATTTAGCGAGTTCTCCTTGCGAAGTTAAACCAGATGTGAACCTCTTGCAATTGATCAAATTATCTCCAAGAGTACGCAAGGAATTTAAGAAGATCCTGCGTATTGGGTATATTGTAGAACCCTTGGGCATAGCACGAGTAGGTGAAGATTGGTTTGACCATGCTGAAAAGAACTGCCCTAAGGTTCCAGCTTATGTGGATGGAATATTAATGGAACATGCCATTGTAGACACTAGATCCTCCGTCAATATCATGAGTTCAGAGTTGATGGAGAGGCTGGGTCTAGGCATCCAGAATGACAGCTCCACCCTTCTGAGAATGGCTGATGATAGTCTAAGATAACCAAAAGGTTGCGTTACTAAGGTCCATGTTACAGTTGTAAGTGTAGAATGTTTCTTGGACTTTAGGGTGATCAGATTTGCAGGACATCCTAGCTATCGAGTTTTGCTAGGGAGGCCTTGGATCTTACGAACAGACTGTCAAGTCGATATACCCGTCGGTCGAGTGGTTCTGGGTAGAGGTACTAATCGAGTAATAGTCGATGCTTATCCTGAGTCCCCTAAAAGTGAGAGAGCTCCTTTATCTTCTACGGAATTAGAGACAGCAAACAATCCATCTGGTAGTGAGACATCATCTAGTGATGAATCTAAAGAGGGGTCCACTACAGAGGATATCTATTAGATAACTCTAAATGAGCCGATAGAGCCGCAAGATAGGATAAGAGATGCAGATGGGATTGAGTTAGACCTTGGCACACTGAATGATTTGCGGCCAATTAAATTAGGTTCCATGCTCAATTCAACAGAAAGGGAGGACTATGTGTCCTTGATTCAAGAATTCCGCGATATCTTTGCTTGGAGTTATGATGAGCTGAGAGGCATCCCTCCCAACCTGGCTGTTCATACTATTCCTGTAAAAGAAGGCAGTCGTCCTGTGCGTCAGAAGGTAAGGCATATGCCTTTTGAATTGAGGGACGGGCTGTTTGATGAGTTACAGAAGTTACGGAAAGCTGGTTTAATCTTCCCTGTACAACACACAGAATGGTGTTCCCCAGTTGTTATCAGGAAGAATAAAAACAACCAGATCCGATTATGTGTGGATTTTAGAGAGTTGAATAAGCAGACAGTTAAAGATTACTACCCGTTGCCATTTATTGACCAGGATTTGGATCAATTAGTGGGTAGGGAAATATATTCGTTTATGGATTGCTTTGCAGGATATAACCAGATGGCAATTGCAGAGGAGGACAAGTTGAAAATAACTTTTATTACTGTCTTTGGTACTTTTGCATACCATGTGATGGCCTTTGGTTTGTGCAATGCACCTGGATCGTGGCAACGAACAGCAGACAAGACCTTTGGTGACATCTCCCCAGATGAGTTGAAAGTATTTATTGATAACCTGGGGGGGTAGCCACTGTAAGGGAAAGGATGTTGATTATTTTAAGAAAGTGCTTTGAGCACTGCAGACAATTTTGTATCGCTCTTAACCCACGGAAGTGTGTCTTTGGAGTACCTTATGGGCTACTGCTTGGCCATGTGGTCAGTTCAGTAGGAATAGCAACTGACCCTGAAAAGATCAAGGTCATAGTTGCTATGAGTCTACCACGCACTCCGAAAGAGGTTCATAGCTTTCTGTCATCGATAGGGTACTATCGGAGGTTTATAAATGCCTTGGCAGAAAGAACGTTGCCATTAACGAATCTATTATCCTTTAGCTGTTCATTTGAATGGAGTGACCCTTGTAAGGTAGCTTTTGAGGATGTGAAATAGGAGCTAGTAAGAGCACCTGTTCTAAAAGGTTGTTCATAATAAACAACAGTATGAACAGTCTCAGACCAAAAATGCTTAGGCATATTCTTTTCAGCCATCAAGGCGCATGCAACTTCTGCAATATGCCTGTTTTTCCTTTCTACAACCCCATTTTGCTGTGGGGTATATTTGCATGTGAACTGTCTCTTTATCCCATGACACCTCAGAAAATCCCTGAACTCATTCGAGAGGTACTCTCCCCCTCCATCTGACCTCAAGTACTTTACTTTCAAGCCTGTTTGTCTTTCAACTGCTATAGCTTTGAAAGTTCTAAAGTGCTCAAATGATTCACTCTTTTCCTTCATAAAATATATCCACAGCTTTCTAGAACAATCATCAATGAATGTGACAAAGTATGAACTGCCTCCAAGGGATACATTTTGTGTAGGCCCCCAAATGTCTGTATGCACAACATCAAGGATATTTCTGCTTACATCTCTGTCATGTGAAAAGGGTTGTCCTGCCTGCTTACCAAATTGACATGCTTCGCATATCTTATGAAATTTTGCAACTCTAAATGTAGGCAAACCTGTAACCAACCCTTTGGACTGCATTAGTTTCAGCCTTTGTACATTTGCATCTCCAATGCGTTTGTGCCAAATTTCAATATCTGCAACAACACCTTTTCCTTTAGCATACATAGCAGCATTCATAGTAGGATTTCCAACATCCAGAGTAAACATACGTCCAACTCTACTTCCCTTTGCTACCAACCTGCACTTGTCATTGAAGTCTTCTACAAAGCAGCCCTTTGCATTAAATCTGACTTGCAGTCCTTGCTCTACCATTTGACCAACTGACACCAAGTTCTTTGATAGATGGCACATGTAATACATTTGAAAGACTCCTTGTCTTACCATCATACAAGGACAAGGGAACTTTTCCAATGTGTAAAATTGGGTGGCATGAATCATCATCCGTCTGCACATAACCTGCATTTTGCAAATCCTACATCTCTCCAAACCATTCTGCATGGCTAGTCATATGATTGGATGCACTTGAATCAACATACCAAACATCATCATGTGTTTCCTTTCCTGTAACAGCATTTAGCATATGCTACATAACAAACATACGTTCATTTTTGTCTTCATTCTGTCGTGAAGACGATGCATAGTTTTCTTGCTGCAACTTACCACTGCGAATATCATCTTTCTTAGCATAACATTGGGCTGCAATATGACCTATTTTGCCACAGTAGTGACATACAATACCAGAGTTGTTTGAACCTCTATTCTGCCATCCACCTCTTCCTCTAAAGCTCCCATTGCCTCTAAAGTTACCACGACCTCCTGAAACTTGCATATAGCCAAATTGCTGATTCAATCTGTTTTGTTGGTTGTCACTACCATGTCCTGTACCACGGCCTCTTGAAGAGAACCTGCTACGTCCCCTTCCTGAACTAGAATAGAAAGCTTGGACCTGTTCACCACTTCTTTTAGATGTCTCACTCTGCATGTTGATCTCTTCAGTGATCATAAGAGAGACCAACTCATCGAAATCTGGAAATGGCTTTCTGACATATACGGAAGTTAGAAAAGACTTCCAAGCCTTTTCATTGTTAAGTCCACCCGAGGTAGACGACACCAAATCATCATCATCAGGCATTGCATCAATCTGTTGCCAATGCATCTGCAATGCTCCTTACCTTCAATGCATACTCATTGATAGACATCTTCCCTTTCTTCAATGTATTCAACTCTTGCTTGAGTTGAATCTTTCGTGCCTTTGTATTTACGGAAAACATACTTTCAAGTATGGTCCAAGCTGCATATGAATTCTTTGCATTTCTAATATGTCCCAGCATATTATTTTCAAATACTGCAGACAACCAATACATGACCTTCTTGTCTTTTGCATTCCATTCCTTCCGTGCCTTTGTCTCTTCTGCAGTTGGAGAATCACTCACCTCCGGCTCCTTTTCTTCACTTGAAACAAACTCATAGAGGCCTTTTCCAATAAGGAAGTTCGTGATACGGAACTTCCATGAATGGTAGTTATTCTTGTCGAGCTTCTCAATGATGGGGCTTCCACTGTTCTCTACCATTATCACAAAACCGATACCAAACAGCAAGCAAATATTCTGTAACCCTTGACCTGTAGTACACAGTAATACACCAAACAGCCTTTTTCACTGTCTGCTCAACAATACATGCAATCTGCAACCTGTTTGCAGATAAACCTTATGTTTGCTTCCTGCAAACACCTCAAGAATTACAGATTCGTAATCTGTAACCTACGCACCCACTTTCGGTCAAAACAGTCGAAATCACAGTGTACCCTAAAACTATTGTCTGCAACCTTGCAGCTCTAAAATGGGGCCTGAAACGGCCTCAGATGCCCAAAATAACTACGCTCGCCCTAAAGGGCATATCTGCATAATACACATCACTCTTCCTGCACACCAAATCTGACTGCAATCTGAGATTTTTTCTCAGCCCTGCTTTCAGTGCCTCCACAGACACTATCCAAGAGAAAGAGTGGAAGGATGGGAGAGCTTCTTACCCGTGGCTTGCTTGCTCAAAGCTTGCTTCTTCTCCTTCACTTCAGCCTTCGAAATCAGCCTTTCTCAGTGGTGCTGCTTTGATACCATGTCAAGAATCGCGTGGTGGGGGGACTTTCTCAAGATGCTGTGCCAAACACACACAGAATGCACAAGGAGAAGCTCACTCAAGAGACAAGAAGAGAGATGGAGACCAAAACGTTTTCTTACTGGTTTTTTCTTCTTCTTACACACTCTTTACAATGTACACAAAGTATAGATAAGATCCAACATAAAGGAAAGTGGCCTACTAAGTCAAACAATGTATAACCGACTACATTAGTCGACTGGCGCTATAACTATGCCAGCTGTAAATAGGTGTAACAACCTGAATATAATAAGCAATGAGTCAGTGGCCATGTGAGAGCCATAATGACCACCGACGTGCTAAGTATAGATGTGTGGACCCATCTAACTAGGTGGTCCATCATCAATGTCCACATGTGTTGAGCTTGTCAGCTCAACATCAACAACAACAACAACTACTACTACCATTACTACTACAACAATAAACAAGAAAAGAAAAAAAACACTCTACTACTACTACAACAACAAACAAGAAAACTACTATTACTACTTCTAGTACTAGTAGTACAATCATGACTACGATGACTACAACCACGAGGACGACCACTACAACAACTCTCTCTCTCTCTCTCTCTACCACTACCACTACCACTACCACTACAATAAACAAGAATAGAAGAAAAATAAGAAATAAAAAAACTAAACAACAATAAACAAGAAAAATAAACAACAATAAACAAGAAAAGAAACAAAACTACAACAAGAACAACAACAAACAAGAAAACCACTACTACTACTACTACTACTATAACCACGACTATGACTACGACTACGACTACCACAACAACAAACCACTACCACTACAAAAAATAAGAAAAGAAAAAAAAACAATAACAACAACAACTACTACTACTACTACTACTATTACAATAACAACAAACAAGAAAAGAAGAAAAAACTACAACAACAACAACAAACAAACAAGAAAACTAAACAACAATAAACAAGAAAATAAAAAAAACTACTACTACAACAACAACAATAACAAACAAGAAAACTACTATTACTACAACTACAATCACAACTACGATGACTATGACCACAACTACGACTACCACAACAACAACAAACTAGAAGAGAAGAAATTAAACAAAAACTACTACTATCACTATCACTACCACTACTACTACTACGACTATCACAATAACAACAAACAAGAAAATAAGAAATTAAACAACAACTACCGCTACTACTACTACTACTACTACTACTACTACTACTACTACTACTACTACTACTACTACAAAAACAACAATCAAGAAAATAAGAAATTAATCTCCAACTACCACTACCGCTACCGCTACCACCACAACAATAACAAACAATAAAAAAAGAAAAGAAGAAACAAAACAATAACAACAATAACAACAACCTCTCCCTCCTCTCTCTCCCTTCCTCTCCCTCTCCCTCTCCCTCTCTTTCTCTCTTTCCCTATTATGTTTAATATTTTCTCTCTCTCTCTCTCTCTCTCTCTCTCTCTCTCGTTCTTTCTTTCCTTTTCTCTCTTTCTCTCCCTATCTCATTTCCTCTCCCTCTCTCAATACACATGAATTTTAACAAAAACAAGTAAAAGAGAAAGAGAAAACACAAAAACAAAGCAAGAAGGAACAATGCCCTCACGGTAAAGGCTCGAGGATGGATTCGGCCGCTCCTCTTTGCGATGGCGGCTCCTCTTTGCCCTCCATACACTTCCTCCTCTTCTTCGCGAACGGCGGCAACGGCGGTGAGAAACTTTCCTTCTCCCTCTTTCTCTCTTTCTCTCCCTCTCCCTCTCAAATGCAAGATGGAGTTCACTCTCCCTTTCGCTCTCTCTTTCGTGTACTTGCGCAAAATAACACGCTCGGGTTTCGACTTGAGTTTTTTTGTCTGAGTACTGTCACTATTTGTGTTGCTATGAGCATCACATTTTCGACGCTAACAGCAATACAAATATCGATGCCGCTATTTTGCATCGGAAAGCGCCATCGCTATACCTCCATATCCTTGTAGAGAATGGACTTCCTGCGTCTGAAAAAAATGGAAAAATAAGATCTATGTATGTGAATGTCTGACGGGACTGAAGCATGAGTTTAAGCCTCAGTTTAGCCTTTTTCCTTTGTGTTAAAGTGCATATTTATTATTTTTACATACAAAAATGACATAAAAGAACATTTACACCTATGCATTGCAGCACAATTTAAACGGTGAGGGGGAGGATGATGTTATACAATAGTTTAAGCACTGAAATAATACAAAGTCTGATTGTTCTCTTTATGCATAACATTTAGGATGTGGTTTATTTGGAAATAATGGATCTAGCAGCACGAGGTTCGCCTTGATGCTAGGTTCCTACAACAAAGCATTGCGTATTAGCAAAAATTCATTAAAAGGGTTGTTTTTGCACGTCACATAGGCTAATTTCATACCATAATTGTTCATGCACAATAAAGCATCCACCATTGCATGAATCATATACATATGGTATCTATTCCTAGCATGCATAGCAATTGGTTGAAGTATAAATGACCCACGCTGGAGAGAGTAAGGCACCTAAGCTGTAGGTCTAGACGGTGGGTCCAAGGGGGACAAGTAAGTGAGGACTAGTACATTCCTAGAATGATATAATATTGGTACCAAGAGCGGAGTCTGTTTCGTATGTGTTATATGTATTAGTGATGCATCGAGGGGCCAATCCCCAAGGTGTAGGAGGGTCGCAGTGGGGCCGCGGCAATCAGCCGAGGGGTGCCTCCTATGTTGTTCTACATGGTGAATTACACCAAAATGTGTAGGGTCTCCCTCTGAGGAGTCTAAGAAGGTTAAGGGTTGGACTATAAACACGATATAAATGCAAAATGTACGTACGATGGCATGGCAATATGTCTTGTAGATGCTCTTGACCGCGAGGCCATGGAGTTGTCTTGTGCATGTCAGAGATCTAGCTAGTGCTGTAGCCAGTGCCAGCCCATTTTAGGTCCCATCAAAAGGATAGAAGATAAAGAAAAGAAAAATAACAAGAAAGAGCAAGATAGAAAGAAAGAAAGAAAAAGAAAGCAAAGATAAAAAGTGAAGAAATCACAACAATGAACAACAATTTATCCCATATAGGCCACAATCACTACACCTAGGGGTTCTCAAGTTAGGTGGTCCAATGGCTTTGGTTTGCCAGCTCCATCCCTAACCCCCTAGTCTTATTTTGATTCTCCACTTCACACTTAGGGTACATCAAAGGTAGGACATACCTAGGGAGGTAACACTCGCCTATGGTTAGACCTATCACCCTAAGCTACATGCATCACACCTCCCTTATGCACAAACTAGGTCCTCAAGTGTGGGACAACACCCCAACTCCCAGTACCACTAGCACAAGCACAATACACAACACGACAAAACAGGCACACCCCCGAGTAGTGCACCTTCTTTTATTTTCAAGTATAAACAAAGGCTCCAACCCCCAACTTCGGAGGCCCCATCATCCATGCAATGAGCTTTGGGCCTCCATCACCTTAACTAGGTGATCCATTTCTTCCCAAGACCAATTCCCCCAAGACCCCATCATCTTCGACTCACATGTTCACCCTTTTTAATCATCAAACCTTCATCAACTCAAAACCGCAAGTGCCATGGAACTAGCCCCCACCTAAGAGAGAGGTCATCTCATGCAACAATGTCACCAATCAAAAAATACAAGGCAGAGGCAAACCAAGGCAGTCCTAGTCAAAAAGTGAATGAAGAAGCTCAATTGGCACAATGCAGGAGAAAAAAACCGTGGAGGAAAAAAAGATAAATCTGTCCAACACCATCATCAATTTCAAAGACAGATCCATCCACCTACCATTCTTCTAGCAGGGATCCATCCAACACCATCTTAAATTTCAAGGACTAATCCGCCTACCCACCACTCTCCAACAAGGATCCGTCTAACATGATATTGGATTTCAAAGGACCAATCTACCCACCCTCAGTGTCACAATGGGACCAACCCCCACATCATCTTGAATTTCAAATACCGATCCACCCAACTCCAACCCCCACAAGGGATTACATACAAACTAAAAGAAGCCATCTGGCTACATCCATTACACCTTCCAACCACTACACATTAGTGCAATGGGATTGGAACTAAACTAGGAGGGGGGTAATGTTAACCTTAGCACAAGAAGAAAGTGGAAAAAGTGCAAAAGCGCAAGAGGTATCCTAGGAAGGAATTAGATGCAATGGAAGAGGCAGGATGGAAAATGACTAAAAGCGCAAGGGCAGACTCTAAAATCAAGTCAAATGAAAAACCACATTTTTAAAATGCAAGGTGCCCCTAAAACTATTGTAAAAGAGTGCCAGGCTTCCTCTTAAGCAAGTTGTAAAAGGTAGGTGGGCATAGGTAAGAAAAAAGGCAAATAGAAGGCACATAGAAGGAAATGAAAAAAGGACCTTGTAAGAGTGGCCTGTCATGTAAGAAAGGGGATAAGGGGATGACTGTCCAAAGGGAGTTTAGGGTTTTGTATATAGGTTGAAAAGTGAACGAAGAGCTCATTCTTTGGTGTGTGGCAAAGTGGACTCTTCCTCTTCTCTCCTTCTCTTCTCTTCTCTTGCTTGCTTGCTTGTCATGCTTGAGGGAGGGAGTGTGAGTGAGTGAGAGAGTGAGCGTGTGAGGGTGAGGGAGCTTGGAGGTGAAGCCCTCCACCATCTCCTCTCTTATTCTTCTTTTCTCTTCTATGCTCTTGTCTCGCGCATGGCTATGGAGAATGGAGCTTGGAGGAAGAGGCTTGAGGATGCTTGAGCTTGCATCACGAATCATGGAGCTATCAGAGTGCTTGAGAGAGGAAGCAACTCAATTGGACATGAAGGTAAGCTCACTACACTCATAGAGATGGATAGCGGGTCAGCTATGTGAGAGGCAGCCATTAGTGCTCGCTTGAAATGCTTGAAGGAATAAGCGGTCTATGAGTCTTGGCGGTTGAGCGAGAGCTCCCTTTACAACAAGAAACCTTGATATTTCCATTTGACATCACCACTACAAGGGAAAACCATGTCGCCTCATTTACTGGTTTGATAAAACTAACTCTCATGAGCTTGTGTCAATTTCCTCAACCTATGGCATATAGTCACACCACACACACATACACACATTTGCATATATATACATACGTCTCGCTCACACCCCACATGCACACATACACTCAAGCTCCTCACACATGCACACACATATGTATGTACACTCACATAATTGTGCATACTTCTCAAATACATACACATGCATGCATCCACACACTAGCTCACTCCCTTAGTCAATGACTCAAATACACATGCATGGGCACACACACATGCACACAATTTCTTACCTACACACATGGCAATAATGGGGTAACTCTTCTTCCGTACCCTTCTAACAACTTAGAACCTCATTCTCCCCTTGCACATTTACAACAACTGCATGGGCATATGGTGTATCTTCTCACCCTGTAGCTCCATCACTTAATTAGATTCACACCCACCTTAGATATCCCCAAGTTGGTTGTAATTCTACTTAACCCTTTTCACTACCTCAAATAATTAATAAGAATTGAGATTATATTTCAATTATGTACCTTGATAATCTCTCCTTTCTTGTTTGACTACTATGGCACAAAGATGGAAAAAACTTACCCATGGTAACTTATGGATCTTCTTCCATGATGTGCTTGACATTACACTACTCTTTCCATTGAAGACCCATCTCATAATACATTATAAATGAGTGGCCTTCTCTTCCTATGGCCTATATAAACTACTTCTAAGGCTACCTCATTCTCAAACCATCTTTTATAGCTCATACCTTGGCATACTTTCAGCTCAAAGTACTATCCCTCATCAGTAGCATGAGAAGCATAATGGACATGAACAAGGTACACTTATTCTACAAGGGTAATAGGGATGACAACTGAGTATTTCAACTGACACCTAAAATGTAGGATAGTTTATTTAGTTCTTACTGATAAGCTTCTTGTTTTTAACTTTGCAGGTAACAGGTGATACCCTTCCTTCATGAATGTGTTTATCTTGTCTATGTCTTACTAATAGACTTCTTGTTCAATTTTGTAGGTAATAGGTGATACCCTTCCCTCATGAATGTTTTTATCTTATCTATGTCATGATTCATGTATCACCTATTCCAATGCCTTGCACTTAGTTTTGATACCTTGCTAGCCTTATCTGATATGTTGACTATATGTACACTCTATTTGAGTTAAAATATATTATGGATATTATGATTGATTGACATAATGTTGTAACACACACTCATGGAAGTAATGCTAATGTAGTTACTCTCTATAATTTTGGATTTTCTTCTTACTACAACTATCTACACTATAGCATAATGGATGCCACCTTGAACTGCTAACTTTGGGTTATGTTGATCCTCTCTAAGCTCCATCTATTTTTGTCCAAGGATTACTATCTTGTATCAGTGCCAAGAAATTTCATCAATTGTTGATAGAGCTATACCATTTCACTTTTGATATTAAACCTCAAATTGAAAATCTATTAGTGCTTCAACTTGATTCAACTAGCTGGCTACAAATCTACCATGTTATGTTGTCAAATCCATCACAGGCTATTGGAAAATTGTGGACCTTGATGGATAAAATGGAAAATCTAATAAAGGAGGATGAAAGTAACCTTAGCAATTAGATGGATTCATCAAAATACATCATCAAGAATTTATTATAGCATGTTGTATGCAATTTTAGGATGAAAATCCAAGACCCAATAAGAACTTGGATTTTGATACTCCTACTCCTGAAATGATTGAAAGGAAATCGTTGATCCCTTGTGTTTTCTTAAAATAAGAGACTCAAATCCTTAATGTGACTTAGGAAACCCCAAAATGGGTCAAAAAGCAAGAGCATGGCTCATATGTTGATAGTTTCATCCCACCATGGCTCCTTGAAATTTACCTTCAAGCTTGTAACCATCAACCATGGTCCTATGCAGTCTTTACTTTAACAGCTCCCATCCCCATTGAGATGTGGTTGCTACTACTGCTTGGAGAAGATAATATCAAGGTAACTAGTAAGGAAATCTCAACCTTATCTTTGGAAGGGGTCTCCTCACTAGAAGGATTATCTTGAATGGGGACACATAAGCATGTTCACTTTTAAGACCAATTGTGCCCATCACTCTATGGGGTTTGTGTTGTAAATCATCTAAACCTAATGACGCAAACCATGATGCTAAATTCCTCTACGGTGTCTTTAAATTCTTATGCCCCTTTATCAAATGTTGTTGTGATATTGCTAGCCATATTGTAGAGTGAAAAAATAATACCATCTTATCATTTGACCATGCCCTTTGGTTTATTATGCATAGTATCGATACGATATTTCCTACCAAGACTTTATGAGGCTCCATATTGCTCTTTTTTAGTTGGGTTACAAAGGAAGCACATGAAGCGGTTAAAGGATCATTATTGTTTGCCTATTTTGGAGAAATGGTTCTCACAACTGCCAAAAACGTTATGGTCACTAAGAATGGCACTAATATAATTCCTAAAAAAGGTAATGGATATAAACTAATGGAACAATGCTTCAACCTACCCAAATTCCAACAAGGTGGTAATAGCACTCCCTCAAATAGAAGGTTTGCTTTTGTCTCTAGAGGTAGCACCCACAAGCATATTATAGGCCAAAAAACTTTGGCCATAGGATTGCAAGCATATCTATGCAATCAACTAATAGATTCACTTCTCAAGGCCTTAAGAGAAAACATGTACACCTTGATGAGTGTAGATCCACTATTAAACAACTACTTTTTGACTAATGTATGCAAGTATTGATCTAACAACCTCATGGTAGATTTAAACTTATTAGAGAGAAGCAATCTACTCCTATTATCCATGTAAACTTTTGTAATGCCTTATTGGATAAATATTTGCCAAGAAAATGCTTTAAGGAGCTTTTCTTCCTTATTGACAAGCCTTTGCAACATAATCTTTATAAGATATTTTCTTTGGATGGACATTTCTCAAGTCTTTAAGATCTATCCTTTATAAACCACATGCCACTTTTACTACTTCACGTGACTCTTGTTATTGCCATCAACATTCTGGTTCTTTTTATTTCAAGGAATATGGGCATGTCGGTAGTACCACCAATTTGGATATATTGACTAGTGAATATTTGAGAAAACAATTGGCTAAAGGCCTTAACCACATACTTTCAAAAGCATTTAATCATAATAAAGCTAAACAAGCATTAATCTTAGGCTTTACTGTCAAACTTCTTGGATTGAATGTCCACAAGTATGTTGCTAGGTTCGAGTGTTTCATTGATAATAAACTGCAAGGTGTACCTATCTTGGAGAATTTCATCCATGATATGGGACATATTACTTTGACATAAACAAACTCCTAAGTAACTAGTAATGCTCTCTGCCGAAGATAGATTCAATTGCCTAGATTTCTTTAGTGTGAACTTTGACATATGTACATCTACTGATGGCATGCAAAGGATATCTAAGTCATTGATTAGCAATGATAATAGAGTTAACCTCCCCTTTCTTATGTGCACCTTTAAAGCACATAAAAATGAATTTTGGTGGCTCACCAATGAAGCACTTCTAGCATGCATATGGATATTATGATGATCTACTTCTAATGAATATCCCCAACCCCACCATTTTTCTTAGTTAGCAATCCTCACAATAATTTCTATTTACCCTAGTGTCTCCTTGAAATTTGACATCTTAGAGAATTCCTTCCATTTCTTCCCCCGTGGGCACTTTTTTTCTCTAGAAATGCACTTTTTGAATATGCACATTGATTGCTCACTTGAGGAACATATGATAAAAAGGAAAATTTATCTTCTAAATGTATTTATTACATTCATAGGAGTAGCAACCAACCATTTGAACGGTCTCACAAGGTAATTATATCCCAAATCAAGCCTATTATTTACTTGAACAACCTAGCACATAGAGCAAGCGTACACATCAAGACCCTAGTGCATAGATTTGCTTCCAATGGTTTTGAAAAAACGTGCTTATGGCAACTCATAATTAGGTATTTAAAAACAGACATACCCCTACTATTTTCCCGCTATTATTTCTTAAAGATATAAATTATATTACTATAAAAATCCCTTGATTGATATGATAACTTGTTGGTTTGCTAATATTGTAAATTTTAAAGTAGAAACTAGTGTTAAATATTTTAGTGTAATAGCTTGTTTGTTACTAGTCATGTGAGAAATGTGAAGTACTAAGTGTGGCTTAATGATTTGATATCATAATAATATATGTGATTTTACCCTCTTAAAAACCATAGTAGTCTTAAGTTGTTCCTTATCCCTATGGTAATTTTACATTAGATGTATCTTGCAATAACCCCATATTCTCATACCTTAACTATACTTTTAAATACCTTATCAACAATTGCCATGGTTCTAAAAAAGAATAGGAAAATTTGAGTATGTGCCAACTATAAGAAGGTCAATGCACCGACCAAACATGATCACTATCTGTTGCCCTACATAGATTACATGATCGAGAGAGTGGCCAACAAGGAGGCTTATAACTTTCTTGATGGATTCTCCCAGTACAATTAGGTTCAAGTTCACCATATGACCAACATAAGACTACTTTTGCCACTAAGTGGCGCATCCTTGCTTACATTGTCATGCCATTTTTTGGGCTAACCAATGCACCCACCATCTTTCAACAATTGATGTGCACCATCTTTAAAGACATGTTGCGTAAGTGGCTTGAAGTATTTGTTGATGACTTTTGTGTCCATTCTAGTTCTTGGGAAGATTACTTAGCCAAGCTTTGCCTTGTTGTCTTTGAAAGATGTCAGTAGTATCAGCTTTTCCTAAATCTGTTGAAATGTCAATTTTGGGTAAAGCATGGCATTATTCTAGAACATGGTGTGTCCAAGAATGGCATTGCCACGGATACAACCAAGATCAAGGTTTTTATGGAGCTTCCTTCCCCACCAATCTAAAGGGTATTCAATGCTTTCTTGGGCATACTGACTATTATCGCCACTTTGTTCTAAACTATGTTGCTATTGCTAAGACACTTTATAAGCTACTATGTGGGAGTTGACTACTGAATGCTAGGATGCCTTTGAGGCCCTGAAGAAGGCCCTTGTCTCTACACCCATTTTACAAGCCCCAGTTTTGACAATCACATTCCATGCTCCTATTGATGCATCCAAAATTGCCATTGGTACTATTTTGTGCCAACTTGGTGAACATCACATGGACTTTCTGGTGAGCTTTGAAAGTAGCCAACTCACTAAGACTGAGATGAATTATTCCACCACTAAACATGAAGGTTTAGTAATGGTTTATGCAGTTAAGAAGTTTTGACATTATTTTCTTGCCACCCCCTTCATATTTTTTATTGATCATCAAGCTCTACTTTGTCTTTTGAACAATCCATGTGCTACATGCAAAATTGCCAGATGGTTGTTACTTTTGCTTCAGTTTGATTTCTCTATGGTTGTGTAGAAAGGAAAGCAAATTACACGGTGGATCACATGTCTTGCTTGACTATTGGAGAAAAGGCAATAGGAATTGATAATAATTTAACTGATGCCCATTTCTTTTGACTTCAATAAGAGGGCCAACTATTTAAGGCTAATCTCACACCCCATTGGGCAAATGATATTGTTGCTATTTTAGAGAATGGAATTCCTAAATGCCCTGTTGAGAAGACTCATCTCACTCACTTGTTAATTAAGACCCGACCCTATCAGATCATTATTGGTCAACTCTATTGACTAATGCAAGACAATGTCCTTCGACGATGCATATGCGAACGTGACATGGAGCGTGTGCTACAAGAAGCCCCATGGAGGGGCATTATTGGTGGACATTTTGATGGTTAGGCTATAGCACGTAAAGGTTTATGTCCCCAATTGTGGTGGCCCACCTTGTTCAAGGATCCATTGCACCAAACTACCTATTCACAAGGACAAGATGGAGCTCTCACTTGTCATTGCTAGACAACCTTTTAAAAAATGGGGGATTGACTTTGTAGGACCAATCACTCTAGCTACCTAGTATTCCCAAGCATGCTATATCATAGTGGCAACTGACTATATGTCTATATGGGATGAGGCCCAAGATATCCACAAAAATGATGCCCATACAATGGCTAAGTTCTTGTGGGAACAAGTGATTTCTCACTTTAGCTGCGTGATTGAGTTGATTAGTGATCAAGGGACTCGTTTTGTTTTGTCAATGAGGTCATTGGGAATTTGCTTTCTACCTTTCTAATTATCCAATGCAAGTCATCTCTGTATTATCCTCAAGCCAACGGCTAGGGGCTGAGTCCACCAATAAGACTATTTTGATCAAGAATATTTCTACTTCATGCTCTAATTGGGATAACAAGCTTATGGTTGCCCTTTGGGCCCACTGTATTGCTTTCAAGACTGCAACTAACTAGACTCCATTTTGACTCACCTATGATACTGGTGCTATTACACTAGTTGAGTTTCTAATCCCCAATCTTTGCATTGTGGTTCAAGAGAATTGGGAAGGCACTAGTGCTTGGACTAATCGCCTTGTGGAGTTGGAACACCTCATTGAAACTCACCTTTTGGACATAGATGCCCTCCTTGCTGGAAAGGTCCGATGTAAGGCCTAGTTTGATAAACATGTGCAATAACATTCCTTTGATAAAGGTCACTTGGTGCTCTTGTATTCTCTTAAAGGCCATAAGTAGAAATTGAAACTTCAAGGCCTATGACCATATCATTTTTGTCACATTAGCAAGACGAACAGTGTTGAGCTTGAAACCCTGGAGGGGGAAGATATTTGACACTTTAATGTGGCAGTTGCATGAAGAAGTATTACCCCCAGGCCATTACTTTCATGAACGTCCCATGCACCCTCTTGATGTTCCTATCCATGTGGTCATTGTGGCTAAACAAACATGGTGTGAGAAATTTGAGAAGTAGACTGACACTCATAAGTTGTCTTCACCTAGTCCCGTGCCGAAATCCTATTCATTTTCCCATGTACAAGTAGTTTCCATTTCTTTAATTCACCTTGAAATGACCCTATCATTCCTCCAACCTTTCTTTGCATTCAATTGATTGCTACCCAGCAAATTACTACTAATGCTCTCATTGATGAAGGTTTTGATTTCAACACCCTTCCCTATAACCTTTGGCTAAGATTCACCCCTATGGTGGCCAACCCTACTAGCTATTGGGGAAATGTAAACTATTTCTTACTATTTCAACTAAGAGCACTCCTCTTCTTTTTTACATTCTTCTAAACCGAGAGGATGTGGGAAAGGAACTTCTCTTGGGTTGACCTTTTAAGTATCAAGTTCCTTGCACAATCAACTATGTTTCTCAATGTATTACATTGCAATTTTTTAGTGCCCAAGTTGTTTTGACTTTTAGTAAAGGGGATATTTCTACAAGGCATATAACACCTCCTCATCCCACCCCTTCTCAATCTAGTAGTTCTCTGATTCATCAATTTCTCCAAGCCCACTATCACCACGCTACTCTTGTTAGTCAAACCTCCAAGCCCGCACCTGTGAAGTTTCCTGACTTCCAGTGGTGGCCTTGTCTCCCATCACCCATTCCATCTCCACCTCCACAATCCTCACAGCCATTGCATAGGAAGCCATTTTGACATTGCTAGACTCCTCCAAAGCCAACAATTTCCTCTTGTTGGGTGGCACACTCTCTCTTGGAGGCACAAGCCTATTACAAGGGAAATGCCTCCATTTGGATTCCCAAACAATCAAAAACTTTCTCTAACAATTTCCCTTGGGCTTCATTCACAAATTCTTTAGGCCGATCTAAGTTCCAAACTTCTTCTCCATGAGCTTCTCGCTCATCTCCACCCCCAGCCATTCCATCTCATGTATAGTTAGATTCTACATCCCCTTCCACCTCACTTGTCCAACCATTTCTAAGGAGTCGCTTATCCTACCTCCCTTTGACTCCCCGTCTCCCACATTTGCTTCAGATCCCCCTCTTGATCCTATTTTTCCAAGCACCCCCCCCGCAACCCTTTGACTCATCTGAGGTCTCTGCCTCAGCCACACTCTTATGTCTAGTCCAATATTTGGATCACATAGCCCAAGCTAAAATCCAACATGAATGCAAGGACCCACTTCTGCCTCATCTTTAAATTAGTTCTACCACTCTTGATCCACCTTTTGTTCTCAAACCTTTTCTCACATCTATCACTCTCTTGGTAGCATGATAATAGACTTGGCCACAAAGGAAAACTCCTTAGAAGGTAGTTGGTTACTCCAATTCGACTCTATGTTTACCACTTTTGCAAAATTATTTGCTATGATAGACCTTGGCCTTGCCGATGATGAGGCACTTGACCTTGCTACTCCTTTGGAATCCCACACGGGAGGAGAATGAACATCTCTTCCACAAAAGTCTCTTAGTGCAAACTAAATATGCCAAGATTCTTCCTCAATAGCATCTCCAACCTTCTTGCTTCATCTTGACTTATGCTGCCCCAGTAACCAAATGTAATGATGATGTTGAGATTTTCAAACTTATGGCAAAAGAACCCACTTCTAGTCCTTTCTTACATCGTTGGTATGGCCACCAACTAGAGATTTCTCATGCTAGGAGTTGCCTTATGACCACTGTTGAGCAATGGTGTGCCATTAGCACCCTTTGGGCTGATCCTACATATCATTCTAATGTTTCACTCCATGCTATCATTTTGGCTCATGATCTGGCTATGCCCTCCAATTTGCAACACCATCCCTTATTTAATAAGGTTCTTATAGAGGAGGTACTATATGTGGCTAGCTTTTTTGTTGGTCCCTGCTTCCTCATAGATATTACCACTTATTTGTGTAGTTTGGCAATGTGACCATTTGACCTAGATGCATTCGCAAAATTGGACTATAACCCCACCTTTTATACTCGATGGTGGCTATCCCCCCTTTGTGCATCTTTACCCACCATTTAGTTATCTTTAGATCTTCTTTGTACATAATCAATCTAGGTTATCTTTTTATTTTTGTTGGTGTTGCACTAACACCTTCCCTAGTCCTTTGCTTGTTGCACTTGCAAGCTGGGAAGCTTGCTAGTCCTTTTGCTTACATAGGGGACAATTTGGCCACTCAATTTTGGCATTTTTGATAAAAAGGAAAAGATGTGGCTGTTCTTATTGTATTTTTTTTGTGTTTATTACCTTAAAATTTGTATTTTTTTGTGTTGGTTTTTTGAAATTTTCTCAAGATACGGTCTTATTTTGATTACACAGATGGCAAGTTCACAATCTAAGATGTCTACATTGGTGGATTGAGGAGTCTCACTATGAGGACAAGGGAGTATTCACTATGGAGCAATGTAAGAAGTTTGATTTAGAGACCAGTTTATGGAGCTTTAAAGTTTTGCCAACTTTCTAACCTAGAAAACATTGTCAACAATATCCTAAAGTTATGGAGTTGGTGGCTAAATGTTGGCTAAATGACTATGTGTAGGCAGCAAATGGGCCTATTCATTTTGCCACTTGCTATAAGTTTACATAAAACTATGATTCTAAAACTAGAACAAGTGTGATAGGGTATAGGGAAGGTAAGGAACAACAAAGCAAGGAAGTGGCACTCACTCTAGAATTGATAGAATGAGCCCTAGGTCTCGGCCAAGGGAATGGGAAATACGGTAAACTCCATAAAAATCCTCTGGTGGATCTGCGAGGGGGTCACTCATGAATATAAATATATATAACGTGAGTTCAAAATAAGGGATTTTTATACATTTTTTACATATAGAAGGGTGTCATATGAAGGGGTTACTTACAGATTGAATAGAAAAGGGTTGTGTTTTATTCAAGAAAAATTCATAGATTAGGATATTTATAAATAGGCCATGAACGCACGTTATATAGAGAATATATATATAGTGAACCCCCCGAGGGTGGATCAAAGGTGGAATGATAAGCCTAGTGTCAATTCATATGGATTGCTATTTTCAGCCATTGAGGAGGAGGATCTTAGGGCCATGGCACAGTCTTACACCATTTATTCACTTACAACAAGACCATCACACAAATGGGAAGAATCCCCAAGGGCTTCATGGAGGATATTTCATTTGACAAGATACTTGAGGAGGATTTGGATAAGTTATGGGTGGAGCAAGTTTGTGAGACCCTCTCCAAGGTATATGTGGCTCTTTCCAAAAATCCTAATGAGAAACTCACATCTGTTGAGGCTAAGTTGTGCATGATCACCTTTGGTGGTGCTCTCACTAAGGTTATTACTATAGCTTTAGGACTCTCGAAGTTGTTACAGGTGGCTCCAATTGTAGCATGGATAGATCACCTGAAGGAAAAAAGAGCAAGGGAGGAACAGGAGCCAAGTACCAGTCACTTAAGATGATGAGCCAAAAATAAAATAAGAAAGGAAGATACCCAAAATAGCACAACCTTGCCATCAAGAAGTAACTAGAGGAAGTTCCACATAGGAAGGAAGCACTCCAAAAAATCAAGACCATAGCCATGCACAAGACCTATGAAATCCATGGAAATGATGGCTTGAACTCATAGAGAATTGATGAAGAAATTAATAGAACCACAAGAGACTCTGACAAAAGAGTGGAGAAGATTTGGAAGAACACTCAATGATTATTCTAAAAGATTTTCAGATACTCATAACCACTCTCCAAACCATGCAGGAAAAAATCAGTCAGTTGCAAAAGAGTACACACAAGGAGGAGGTGATAGCCACTTCCGATTCAAAATAGAAACAAACTATGGAGACTTCAACTATTCCAAAGGAATGCACGAGAGGGACCTTAGTAAATTTGGGTGTTCTTGGGGCACATTAGAGATCTTATATGAGGAGTGAAAACAAGATAAAGAGCATGCAATCTAGGAGAGGTTGGAGATGCAAAAGAAGTATAAGGAAGAGAGAATGGCACATCAGGAAAATTTGTGTTACTCAGCCAAACAATTACATGACTTACAAACCCAGATTGCAAAGAAAACAGGGAGATAAAGGGGTAGAGAGAACAGTTTGTTGGAAGTTGGCATCATGAGAAAAAGGGAAGAAATTACCCATGCTCAGAATGCAAATTTGATGGTCTAGCTAGAGAAGGAAAAGGCAAGGTCAGAAACTCTCACCAAGGAGTTAGCAAAAGCACGTTAGACTTGGGCATAGATGAAGACATCCTTCATAGGGCTGCAATGTACAATTGGAATGAGTCTAACTACTTCTATCTAATAGGTTGAAGAGAGAGCTAATAGAGCTTATGAGAAGATGCTATAGCAACTGCTCATAGACTTGGCAATTTTCCTTCATAAGGAACACCCTTCTAAGCTTCATGCAGCTTCCTATAAACATGCACTGTCATTACAACAACAAGGGCTCTATCAACATGCCATTTGTACTGTCATCCAACATCACAAATGGACATGGAGGAACTCAAAGCTCACATGGGAATTGCTACTGGTGCCTTGGCCATTTCTAGCCAAGGGAAGGAGCTCACATTATTAGCCTTGGACCCAACTAGAAGCCAAATGATAGATCACCTACATGATATGGGCTATAATGATCAAGAGCTGAGAGATGTGGAAATGGTGCAACTAACCTCCATTAAGCCATGTGACACATAGCATGAGTCACTTGTTGAAGACCCCATTGCTAAAGAGCCTCTTGAGGACATGGTTCCTTATTATGATTAGATGGACCCCCAAGATTTTGTTGAATAGGAAAAGGAAGTCATGGAGGAAACTCATGAGCCACCACCAATACACCTCCCATGGCATCTGAGGTCCATGAGTGCTTTAATAGGATGGTTTAGATTCTTTAGACTACCGTTGAGGATGTGCTAGAGTATCCCATTGCCATGCAAGGTATTGAGGCACAAAGATAGGATCTAGATGCGCCCATTAAGACCTATCATGAGAAGAAAAATAAGGAGGAGACCATCATTTTTTATTTCAATGTTTATAAAGATGCCAAATTTAAAACACCCTTGCCAATTAGTACAGTGCAAAGGCTCATCCAAGCTCGGGGAAGTGACTATATGTATATCCTCTACATCACATGCGTTCAAGGCCTATTTATAAATATCCTTATCTATGAATTTTTCTTGAATAAAACATAACCCTTTTCTATTCAATCTATAAATAAACCCTTTATATTATACCTTTCTATATGTAAAAAATGGTATTTTAAAAATACCTTATTTTGAACTCATGTGATGCACACATATATTCATGAGTAACTTACTTGAGCATCCAAATGGAGGAGAAAATTGCCACGAAGTGGTTGAAGATCTAGGATTGTAAGATTCCCAAGGTGAAGAACAAGAGGGAGTATCTCTCAAATAAACCATGAGAGGTGTGGAAACTTCAACTAGAATAGGGATATCCTATCCTCCAAGCAGATGAAATGGCCCATTCTACCTTTTGCCACTCAAATTGAAAGATAGATGTGCTCCATTTCCCTTACCCAAGAAGGTATGAAAAAGACTATGATGCTGAGAAGCATGGCATACATAACTTTCCCAAAATCCCCAATATCAATGCTTTGCATGAGAGTGAAACCTATCACTTCCAGTTGCCTGATCTGCTACCCTCTAACAAGGCCAAAAACATAACTCAAGTCTGGCATTGTGATAGTCATGTAAATCAAACTCTCTACTATCCTCCTGGACATAGTCGGGTCTTCTATCTCATCCCCAACGTTAGCACTCAACGTCACATTTTGCTCCAATGGTACTGAAAGAGGCTTGCAAGTTGTCATACCATAGTTGGATAACATATCCAAGCCATACTGCCTTAGGGATAGCCATATACCATCATCACATCTAATCACCTCAATACCAAGAAAGTATCTCAGCTCACCCAAATCTTTCATCTCAAACTTCTTCTTCAAGAAGTCCTTAGCTTCAGCAATCCCATTGTCACTGTCACCTGTAATAATCAAGTCATCCACATAGATGACTATGATGACCAAACTTGCATCTCCCTTTCTCACATAAAGTGAGTGATCAGCATCAAAAATACAAAATCCAATATTGACAAGATACTCTCCAATCTTGTCAGACCATGCTCTAGGTGCTTGCTTGAGCCCATAGAGCGCCTTCTTTAACCTGCACACATATGTGGGATGCTCTAAATCCTCATAACCTGCTGGCTGCTCCATATATACTTCTTCTTGCAATTCACCATGCAAGAAGGCATTCTTAACATCCATTTGCTACAAAATCCAACATTTGGCTGCTGCCAAGGAAATCACAAACCTAACAGTTGCCATCCTAGCAACTGGACTGAATGTCTCTTCATAATCTATGCCATATGTTTGAGCATAGCCTTTTGCAACCAGCGTAGCCTTATACCTGCTAATTGAACCATCTGCATTATGCTTAACTTTTTAGACCCACTTACAGCCAATAGCTTTCTTACCCTTAGGTAAGGGTACCAAATCCCAAGTCTTATTGGCTTCTAATGCAACCATCTCCTCATCCATTGCTGCATCCCAATGAGCATGACCAATAGCATCCTCAAAACAAGTGGGCTCAACATCCTCAACTAGTTTCACCATATAAGCATAATGGTGAGTTGCATAACCTTCAAAGCCAAATCTTTTAATAGGGTATTTGACCTTGCTAGATCTGCATACCACCAGATCACTCAATGGAGCCTTTACATTACTATGAGCTCTCTATACACCTGGTGTCTTGACTGAAGGAATACCAAGCTCATCATCCAAACTCTCCAAACCACTAGAATCTCCATCCAATCCAAAATTTCTGGTAGATGCATCATTACTATCCAGCACCTTTTTCTTTCCTTTGGCCTTCCTTGCAACACTTATAGATCTACTTGAAGATATGGGGCTACTCCTTAGTCTCCCAGACCAAGGGCTCACTGTAGGTGTAGTACCAGATGATGTTTCTGGTCCACTAAGACTCCATGATTCTTTTTTATCTTTTTGCACATAGCTGTCCTGATCATTATCATCATCCAAAACATCACTAGCAGGCATATACCAACTTCCCATCTCATCAAAGATAACATCCCTGCTCACTCTGAACTTGCCTGTGAGACAGGGTTATAATAGTGATACCCTTTCTGCTCTAAAGAGTATCCAATAAAAACACATTTTTATGCCTTTGGATCAAGCTTCTTCCGTAGCTCATCTAGCACATGAATATATGCAACACAAGCAAATACCTTCAAGTGCGATACATCGACCTTCTTGCCAGTAAAGCATTCTTCAGGAGTCACCCCATGAACTGCAGCTGTGGGAGTTTTGTTCATAATGTAGACAACAGTATGGATAGCCTCAGACCAAAAATGTTTGGGCATATTCTTTTCAACCATTAATGCCTGTGCAACTTCTGCAATATGCCTGTTTTTTCTTTCTGCAACACCATTTTGCTATGGGGTATACTTGCAAGTAAATTGCCTCTTTATTCCATGAGTCCTCAAGAAGCTAGTAAACTCACTAGAGAGGTACTCTCCCCCTCCATCTAATCTCAAGCACTTCACTTTTAAGTCTGTTTCTATTTCAACAGCTGGCTTAAAAGATTTGAAGTGCTCAAACACATCACTCTTTTCCTTCATGAAGTATACCCATAACTTCCTTGAACAATCATCAATAAATGTGACCAAGTATTTGCTGCCACCAAGAGATACATTCTGTGTAGGGCCCCAAATATCTGTATACACTACATCAAGTATTTTTCTACTCACTTCTCTGTCATGCAAGAAGGGTGGTCTTTCCTGCTTACCAAATTGGCATGCTTCACAGACTTTATGCAATTCTGCAACTCTAAAAGAAGGCAACCCTGTAACTAATCCTCTGGACTGCATTAATTTCAGTCTTTGCACATTTGCATGTCCAATACGCTAATGCCATATTTCAATATCTGCAACTACTCCTTTTCCTTTAACATACATAGCAGCATCCATTGCAGGAATTCCAGCATCTAAAGTGAACATTCGGCCAACTCTACTTTCTTTTGCGACCAATCTGCACTTATCATTAAAGTCTTCTACAAAACAACCTTTTGCATTGAATCGGACCTACAACACCTACTCTACCATTTGGCCAAAAGACACTAGATTCTTTGTAATTGATGGCACATGTAATACATCTGTCAGACTCTTTGTCTGGCCATCATACAAGGACAAGGGAACCTTTCCAATGTGCAAAATTGGGTGGCATGAATCATCACCCGTCTACACATAACCTGGGTTTTATAAGTCTTGCATCTCTCCAAACCATTCACCATGACTAGTCATATGATTAGATGTTCCTGAACTGACATATCATACATCATCATGTGTCCCCTTTCCTATAACTGCATTCATCATATGCTGCATAACAAATAGATGCTCATTTTTGTCTTCATTCTGTCGTGAAGACGATGTATAGTTTCCTTGCTGCAATTTACCACTGCGAATATCATCCTTCTTAGCATAACAATTGGCTGCAATATGTCATGTTTTGCCACAATAATGGCAAACAATAGAAGAACTTTCAAAGCCTTTGTTCTGCCATCCACCTCTTCCTCTATAGCTCCCCCTGCCTCTAAAGTTTCCTCTGCCTCTAGAAATATGCATTTCACCAAATTGCTGATTGAACCTGTTTTGCTGGTTATCGCTAGCACATCCCATACCACGGCCTCTTGAAGAGGATCTACCACGTCCCCTTCCTGAACTCGAGTAAAATGCTTGGACTTGTTCACCATTTATTTCAAACGAATCACCCTGCATATTGATCTCTTTAGCAATCATGAGAGAGATCAACTCATCAAAATCTGGAAATGGCTTCCATACATATACTGAAGTAACAAATGATTTCCATGCCTTCTCATTGTTAAGGCCACCACTCAGAGTGGATGAAACCAAATCATAATCATCCGGCATTGCATCAATCGCTGCTAAAGCATCTGCAATGCTCCTCACCTTCAACACATACTCATTGACATATATTTTCCCTTTCTTCAAGGCATTCACCTCTTGCTTGAGTTGAATCTTTTGTGCCTTTGTATTTACTGAAAACATGCTCTCAAAAATTGTCTAAGCTGCATGTGAAGTTTTTGCATTCTTGATATGTTCCAGCATAGTATTATCAATGACTGCAGATAGCCAATACATCACCTTTTGGTCTTTCGCATTCCACTCTTTCCATGCTTTTAACTCATTTGTAGTCGGAGGAATACCCAGTTCTAGCTCCTTTTCTTCACCTGAAACAAACTCATAGAGGCCCTTTCCGATGAGAAAATTCTTCACACGAAACTTCCATGAAGGGTAGTTGTTCTTGTCGAGCTTCTCAATAATGGGATTTCCACTATTCTCTGCAATTATCACAAACAAGGATACAACACGGCAAGCTAGTCTTCTGTAATCTTTCACAACATGTGCACAACAATACACCAAGCAACCTTTTTCACTGATTGCTCAATAGTACATGTAATTTGCAACCTGTTTGTAGATAAACCTTATGTTTGCTTCTTGCAAACACACCTCTAAAATTATAAATTGGCAATCTGTAACTTGCGCATCCACTTTCGATCAACACACCCGAAATCACAATGTACCCTGAAACTGCTGTCCACAACCTTGCGGCTCTAAAACAGGACCTGAAACAGCCTTAGATGCCTAAAATAAGTGCGGGAAAGTCATAAAGGGTTATTTGTAGAATATACAGTGATCTTCTCGTACACAAATCTCATAGCAATCTGAGATTTTTTCTCGACTCTACTTCCGGTGCCTCCACAGGCACTATCGAAGAGAGAGAGTGGAAGAATGGGAGAGCTTCTTACCCGTTTCTTGCTTGCTCGAACCTTGCTTCTTCTCCTTCACTTCAGCCTTCAAAATCAACCTCTTTCAGTGGCGCGACTCTGATACCATGTCAAGAATTGCATGGTGGGGGGACTTGCTTGAGCTACTACGCCAAACACACACTGCATACACAAGAGGAAGCTCACTCAAGAACACAAGAAGAGAGATGGAGGCCAAAACATTTTCTTGCTGATTTTCCTTCTTCTTCCACACACTATACAATTTACACAAAGTATAGATAAGATACAACATAAAGGAAAGTGGCATTCTAAGTTAAACATTGCATAACCGACTACACTAATCGACTGGCACTATATCTTTGCCAGCTGTAGGTAGGTGTAACAAAATAAATATAATAAGTGATAAGTCAGTGGCCATATGAGTATCATAATGACCACCAACGTGCCAAGTGTAGACATCAGGCTCATCTAGCCAGGCGGTCCATCATCAATGTCCACACATGTTGAGCTTGCCATCTCAACACAAAGGTGTAGAGACGAGCTCACGCTCAACCCGCCAAGACCCATGGATCGCTTATTCTTTCAAGCATTTCAAGTGAACACCTATGGCTATCTCTCACCTAGCCAACAAACCTTCAATCCTACTGGGGTGTAGTGAGCTTACCCTGATGCCCAAACAAGTTGCCTCCTCCCTCAAGCATGTCGGTAGCTTCACGATTTGTGATGCAAGCTCAAGCAACCTCAAGCCTCCACCTTCAAGCTCCATCTTCCATAGCTGCATGCAAGAGCAGAGAAGAAGAGAAGAGATGATGGAGAGCTTCTTCTCCTTGATCCCTCACCCTCACACATTCACTCTCTCACACTCTCACACTCCCTCTCTTAAGAACATACAAGCAAGCAAGAAGGAGAGAAGAATACGAGTGCACTTTGCCATACACCAAAGAATGAGCTCTTCATTCACTTTTCAACTTTATATACAAAACCCTAAATCCCTTTTTGGTGGTCATCCCCTCATTCCTTTTTTTACATGGATGGCTGTGGCCTTGGCCCTCTTTCCCATTGTTCTCTTATCTTCGTAGCTTCCTTTCTACCGCCCATCTATCTTTACAATTTGCATAGGAGGGAGCCTGGCACTCTTTTACAAAAAGTTTTAGGGGAGGCCGCCCTTGCAATTTCAGCCATTTTTCTTCTTGCTTCATTGTGTCCGATTTCCTTTTGGGCCACTGCTTTTAGGTCCCGAGTTACGCTTTTCCACTTTCTTCTTATGCTGAGGTTAACATTACCCCCCCTCCTAGCCTAGTGCTAGTCCCATGGCACTGATGGATTGTAGTAGTTGGAAGGTGGGATGGGTGTAGCCAGATGGCTTTTTTGAGTTTCTACACAAGCCCTTGCGGGGGATGGTGTTGGATGGACCGGCCCTTGAAATTGAAGATACAGTTGGGGTGGGTCCCTCCTTGACGCTGACCTTGAGTGGATTTGTAACTTAAAATTGAAGATATAGTTGGGGCTTGACACTGAACTTGAGTGGATCTGTCCCTTGAAATTGAAGATGGTGTTGGACAGATCTCCCAAGGAGATTGGTGGGGGGTGGATTTGTCTTTGCAATTTAAGATAGTGTTGGAAAAATCCCCCTCTCGCCCTCTGAGGTTGCAACAACATGAGAGGAACATGAATTTTTTCTATTCTCTTCAAGTTGCCTTATCCCTTCACCTATGTTCGTTTAGATTTCACCACTTGCAAAGGAGGAAACCTGCATTCCTTATAAAATGAATTACATTGTGTATCACGCTTTTCTTGTGAGAGCCTTTGGAGGTTCTCCCTCATCCTTGAGAGAGCCTTGCTAGAATATTTGGTGCTTTCCATCAGAGAACATCCTTTATCCTTGATAGGGCCTCCCTCATCCTTAAGAGGACCTTGCCAAAGTAGTTGGATCTCCCCGCATTTTTTCCAAGGTTTCCATCTCCTGCATTGTTCCTGGCTTGAGTAGTGTTGGGACCTAAAATAGGCCCAACACTGGCTCCAAGCACTAGCCAGGACTCTCTATAGAACACACCCCCTCGACCTCGTGCTAGGATCATCTAAGGGACACACTTCCCTAATTGCTATCATGGATCTCACGATTGTTTTACATTGTAGTCCAATAGTTAAGCCTTCCCCACACTACTCAAAGGGAGTCCCTATACATAGATAGGTATAAAATACCTTGTAATCATAAACACAAGGAGGCACCCCTCTGGTTGAATGTTGTGGCCCCACTGCAGCTCTCCTACACTGAGGGGATTGGTCCCTCAATGCACCGCTAACACAAATAACACAAACGTAACAAGATCCACTCTTATTTTAAATGATCCAGGACATAAGATAATTCTTCACTTAATAATTTCCCAAAGAACCCAAATACCTAAGCCTTTAGCTTAGGTATCTCATAACTCAGCGTGGGTCATGTATGTAAGAAACCAATTGCAATGCATCCAGGAGTTACCATGTGATATGCACAATGCAAATGTGAATGCCATAGTTCTCAAATATTTTATAAATTAGCATTGTGGAGTGCAACAAACATTTATTTTAATGATTTCAATCTATATGTCATGCTTTGTTGCTAAGGGTCAGTCCCAAGCATCCTTATGCTGCTTAACCCCTTTAAACTTGATTTATAAACATCCTATGTGGTATGCACAAACAAATAGATCAGAATTTCATATATCCTCAGTAACTAATCAACATCAAAACCCCTCTTCCCCCTACTGTTTAGGTTGTGCATCGTTGATAGGTGTAAAGAGCAAATTTTCATGCACTTTTCTTATAAAAAGCAATAAAATTGACTTTAACATGGAGAAGTAGCTGAAATGAGACTTATCCCTCATGCCACAACCATGCCATACATTCACGGACATTAAACATATATATTTTTAATTTTCTAGTACAAAAAATAAATTTCTCTATTTTTTACTATATTTCTTTATTTATTTGAATAAAAATTTTGATATTTCTACTTCATAAGTTGGAATGATCACAATTACTCAACTTTGATTCTATATTCATTGCCACTCCATATAAACCCTAATATCACAACAAAACCCCCAAAATTTATCATTTTCATGAAAACATCTTAATTGTGGGTTTTGTTTTAAATTGTTAAACGACCAAATTTTTTGGTTTTCTTCAAGATTTCTATTAAAGCTCAATATTTTCAATCAAGGAATACATTTACAAACAATTCCATCAAACATCTTTCATTTAAAAAAAAATTATTTATGCATAGAAACCCAGTTTTCAAGGCACGTATTTAATGATTGAGAGGCCCTTGAACACAATATTAGTGAGTTTGAAAATCTCCCAATTTCCAATTTTTGAATACTAAAAAGGTGGCACCTTGATAACATGCCCATAAGTTTCTCAAAACCATATGATGTGACCTATCATTGGAAAGTGCTTGAAAAATGGAATATGTTGAGCTATAGAGCACTCAATTTGGAGTTATAGTGTTCAAGTTATGACAAATCCAAAGATTTGACCACATGTCCTAAACTTATGGGAAATTCCCATATTCCCCAATATGGTGTTCTTGACGCTTATTTTTTGCCATTGATGCTCTCTCCAACTCTAATCTACGATCTCCTCTATCCTGAGACCATCATTTCATCAGCATTTCACATCCAACTCCTTCCCTTTCTTCCATGGATCCATACACGTGAATAGCCTCCAAGAGGAGAGAGGACATAGGAGAGAGAAAGACTAGAATTGTGGCTCCATCATTAGGCAGCCATTCCATGAACTGAAGGTGGCATCAGAGAGAGAAGAATTGAAAAAATTGATTGCCTTGCTCTGTTATATGGGTTCTTTGTAGCCCTGCAATGCCTCTCCCACCAAAAACGTTGACATATGGGGGGGCGGTACATTTTGCAATCCACCGTTTCAAAATGGTGCCCTCCCCCCCCCCCCCCCCCAATCTTTTTTTTAAAAATAGACCTTTTGGCCCCCCTCAAAATGCATGCCCAATTTCAAATCTTGTTGGCTCTTTTGACCTTGACAATGTCCAACTCCTTGTCTCCACCATCCGACACCCGTTTTCGATTTCGAAAATTTTTCCTGACCAGCTCAACATCCCGAACGGCTAGAAAACTTTCTCTTTCCAATCCAGCGGTCGAAAAAAGTACTAAAAACTTGCAACCACCGCAACGACTGAAGTTTTGCATTTCCATCTTCTTTGGTCTTTAAAGTTGTCGGATCTTCATGTTCTGCTTCCGTCGACTTTAAACTCCTGCCTAAAATTTACACATATATGCATCTTTTCTGCACTTTAAAGTCTTTAAAACTTGCTCTCAAGAAGAATGATCTTCTTCATTAACTTTTTGATGGGGGCTTCCTTTGTTTTCCTCTACGTTGTGTGGGCTGTTGCATGGTGATATATCGTGTAACA
Organism: Lygodium microphyllum; assembly: GCF_053477565.2. Taxonomy (NCBI): domain Eukaryota; kingdom Viridiplantae; phylum Streptophyta; class Polypodiopsida; order Schizaeales; family Lygodiaceae; genus Lygodium; species Lygodium microphyllum. The sequence goes on along the minus strand of NC_141154.1, from coordinate 17,306,352 downwards.
TTACCCCCCTCCTAGACAGTTGCAAGTTCCATGACACTGGCAATTTTGAGTTGAGCTCAGTGATTTGAAAGGGTGGTTGTGTGAGTTGATGATGATGGGGTCTCGGGGGGATTGGTCTTAGGAAGAAATTGATCAACTGGTTTAGGTGGTGGAGGCCACGAGCACATTGCATGGATGATGGGGCCTTTGAAGTTGGTGGGTTGCAACATTTTTATTTACTTGAAAAGTAAAAAAGGTGCACTACCTGGGCATGTGTCTACCTTACTGTGTGGTGCATTGTGCTCATGCTAGTGGAACTGGGAGTTGGGTTGGAGTTGTTAAAATATGCAGGGTCTAGAGCATGGCAGATGGGGAAGCCATGGAGGTTGAAAGAGGAAGAAGAAACTCATGAAGACATTGATCCAGACAAAGACAAATTGTCACACAAGTGAATTAGGTTCCAAGATTGAGAATTGGACTCATAAACACAATCTTGTGTGTGGACAGTGGCATAGACACTTTACTGGAAAGAAAAGAGTACTATCATTGCATTAGAAAAGAGAGCAAGTACAATGCTTTATAAGAAACTAGATGGTAGCACTTCTCCTACTGTGCATATGGGATTCTAGTCCTCAGCCCTCACTGCTCCTTACAAAGAGACTGAAGTAGGTGTGACTGCAAACATCTCAACCACCCCCTCAATCACAACCAGAAGTACAAAGTGTGTAGAGGCTTTTAGTGAAAGCAACACCTGCAAAGTGTGGGCACACCATAAACATGTCAAAACACCAGAGGCTGTCGCAAAAAAGGCTAAGTGTGGGTACCAAAAACATGATGGATATCCAAAGGCTGTAGCAGAGGCCTCACAAAGGGTACAGAGGATGTAGCACAAGGCTACATGAGGATTTTATAAGTTCATGTCTGAAGCATTAGGGCTAGGAAATACAAAGCTAAAAGAGTCTATCCAAATAGAGGGACTAATGAGGTTTGTCCTTCTCTTGGTGGTCTTCTTCTTCTTCTTCTTCTTCATCTTCCTTTGCTCCATTTTCTTCTTCTTCTTTGACATCAACTAGATAGGCCATTTGGGACCTTTTTCTGCCGTGGCAGAACTTCTCGATGTTCCTGGTCCTTTTGCAGAAGTCACAAAAGAGCTGATCCCTCTTGCCTTTGCCCCTGTTGCCAACATATAATGCATGTTCATCTTTGGAGGTGCTTGGTTCTTCCTTAGTTTTTAACTTTGTTTTCCTCCTCTAAGAGTGGTACCTATATATCAACAAGTTCAGGGTTTGGCAAATTGATTAGAGTTGTTGATACATTATTATATTCAAGAGGCAAATTCTTAAGTAGAACATCGATGCAAACAACTTCTTCCATTTTAATGTTGATTCCTGCAAGTTGGGTTAGAAGTCCTTTCATGTAATTCAAATGTGTGGCAAGTGATGTGTTGAACTTCATTTCAAGCCTGAAAAGCTCAATCAAGAGACCATACTTTGATGATTTAGACTGTGCACCAAACAAGGTGTCAAGTCTCTTCCGTGTATCCTGTGAAGTATCACAATTATCCACATGGTGGATATAGCTGTCATCTAGCTCCAGTTTGATAATGGCCAGATCCTTATCATCATTCTTTTTCCAAGTGACTGCAAGGTTTGCATCACAAGGCTTCTTTCTTTTCCAATGGTAATGGCCTAGAGGCCCTTCTTCATTAAGATGAGTTTGATGCAGGTTTTCCATGTGTGAAACCCAACTCCTTTGAAGCGAGCAGTTGGAGAGTCTTTGCCCATGTTAGACTTGCGGGAACAACAGCAAATCAACTTCAAAATTATCAGATTTGAGTAGCAGAAGAGTTGGTTGAGATGTATCAAAAGACACAAAGTGCTAAGAGCACTAAATGAGTGTCAATGGACACTATGTTTCTTCCTTGAGTATTCCAAATCTACAAAATCATTCAAGTTCTTTCAAATCCAAATCTTCCCCTTCTTGATTTGATGCTGGGACCTTCAAAATTGAGTGACAAGACTTTTTGTGTTGGAATTAGTAAGTAGAAAAAAGGAGCTTCAGTGAAAGTGAGCTATGGAAGATTAGGGTTTTCAAGAACAGGCGACTGATATTTTACTTATTACTACTCATAGAGATAGCCCTTTGAGAAACCCTCTAAGGGGGAGAGAGTTTAGATATATAGCTTCAAAATACCTATGATAATGATCAACATTGTTGCATGTACAGTCTAAACGAACTGTACGATCAGACACATTCCCAGAGAGGAGCAAGGTGGAATTCATGGAATGCTAAGCTACATGATCATCAATATCTTGGTTTGAAGTGCCAAGAAGAAGCATCTTGAGCAGAGGAAGATATCTCTAGAAGGAATCTAAGTGAGATATGGCTTGGTTTGAGAGATATGAAGGCTCCAAGCAAGGTAGGCATAGGCTGGCTATGGCTGCCAAGAAAGGTAAAGTGGAGATAGAGGTGGAAGATGAGACCGTCAGCTGAGACTTAAGCTGAGCAATGATGAATAGAAGCTGAAAGAGCAAAGAAGGAAGCTGAGATGAGTTGGGCCATGCCTTAATGTTGCACCTGAGATTGAGGATGATGAGGAGGAACTTTTTATGCAAGCTAACCCCACAGTTGTGCCAGTTTTTGAAGTGGATGTTCAGAAAATTTTGGCTCAGTATAGGGTATTTCCAGAGGTATTATCATCAGAAGTGGTTTTATCTTTAGAACAGAATAGTTACCCCATGCATCAGCAGAGTAATTTGATGCAGCAAATTGTTTGCCCCATGAAGCAGGACAGTGACTTCATGGAGCAGAGTAGTGATTTCATGCAGCAGAATAGTAATTTGGTGGTGGAAAGTAATGTTACTTCTGAGGGAAGTAAAAACACTGATTTGGGAACACTTAAAGACCAAAAGAAGCCTTCTTTGGATGCAGAGGAGGATTTAGATAAAGGGAGTCAGCAAGCTATTATAGATGCAGAGCTGAAATATGAGCATACCATGCACAAGTCAGCTAGAGTCTTTGAGGATGATGTCCAAGAAGTGTATTTGGAAGCTGAAATAGGCTCTAAGCCGATAAAGGTGAGTATTTTCGTTGAGGAAGACCCCAAACAACAATTAATTAAGTTGTGTAAGGACTTTCAAGATATTTTTGCTTGGGAATATATGGATATGAAGGGCTTTGATCCAAAGGTGTGTCAGCATAGAATTAATTTAAAGGCAGATGCAAAGCCGGTTATGCAGAAACGGTATCGTATGAATCCTAATTATGCTAAACAAGTGAAGGAAGAGATTGACAAACTTCTTCGAGTGGGTTTTATCCACCCTGTTAATGAAGTGACTTGGTTGTCACCAATTGTGGTGGTGCCTTAAAAGAATGGCAAAATACGGCTTTGTGTAGATTATAGAAAGTTGAATGCAGCAACTATTACTGACCCATTCCCTCTTCCATTCACGGATTCTTTATTGGATGATGTGGCGGGCCATGAGATTTATAGTTTTTTGGATGGTTTATCTGGCTACAATCAGATTCGCAAGCATCCGAAAGATATGGATAAGACATCTTTCATAACCGAATGGGGTGTCTTTGTGAGTAATGTCATGAATTTTGGTTTGAAGAATGGACCCCCAGAATTTCAGGGTGCAACTCATAAAACCTTTGATTGAAACTTCTTTTACATCAAATACCATGGCTAGCCCCTCTCTCTCTATTGTTGAATAAATCATTTCCGTATCCTTGAGTTGTCTACTAGCAAAACTCACAGGATAGTCTAAGCCGTGTTCACTAGGCTAGCACGACATCGCTCCTACAATGAATTTAGAAGCGTCAATGTGAACATGAAAGGTTGAGAATTGGATTTTAGGAGTCGATTTTGAGCCATTCTTGAAGCATTTGAGGCCGGTTTTGGAGCAAGAAGTGCTTGGGAAGCGCAAAAGACCAAATTTTCATGAAAAATCAAATGGTGGTGGATGGCCAAGCTAGAGTTTTCCTAAATGTATTTCGATATCAGAAGTCCAATGCAAGTCTCGATTTGTCGATCAAAGGTCGTTTGACCCCCCATTTAATCCCTGCAAGGTTTGGTGTTATAAAGCAACTATTGGATCCGAGAGTCAAAAAGTGTGCAACGGAGGCCAACTTGATGGATTTCAATGCTGCAGAGCTAGCTGTCCAGATGGATCTAAAATCCGAGTCTGTTTTCCCATCCAAAATTGAAATATCCACTTGCGGGACAATATGAACACAAAAAGCCGAACTGATTATTTTAAAGATTAATAACCTTAGGCTTAATAAACAAAGCCCAAAACTGGAAAAAAATAGCGACAAGGGGGGTGCAATTTTTTTTGCACCCTCTCCAAATCTGCCCAATGATGCTTCAATTGTCAAGTTTCTAGAGAGAGAGAGAGAGAGATTCCTGATCTAGACAAACACTACAAGATATAGGCCTTATACCGACGTTTAAAGTGACGAAAATGCAAATAACAAAATTTTCCCCCGTCGTCACAAAAAACATTGTTATTGGCGATGCCATAGAACAATCGGTATCACCATCACTATTAGCGTCGGTATTGGCGTTGGTATTTGCGACGCTGATACCGATGCCAATACCAACGCTGATAGCGACGGTTTGCGACATAAATAATGATGCCAATAACGATGCGAGCAGTAAAATTTGTGATGCTAATAGCGACGGTAACAGGCAAAAAAAAAAATTGTGGCAGGGCAGTAGAGCCATACAAAATAGTTTCTGCACTGTGTACAATGCGCTTGCAAACAAAAACAATGTATACTAAAATCATAACACTGATATATGAAATAAATACATGATCGCATAATAAGCAATTGGTACAATCATGATAAGATATTACTAATACATAGAAAATGTCTACATAGATCAGGCGACTCAAAAATAAAGGTGTGTGAGCTCCAGGGATCCAAGGGCGAGCTACATATCCTCGTCCCCCGAAAGCTCGTCCAGCCGCAAAGGAGCATCGAACGGACTCTGCAAAAAAAGAAACAACACATCAGTCCACCATACAATAATGCATTCTAATTAAACATGGTAACTACGGACAAGAAAGATGAGTGACTTACAGGGCCGCCGCGTCTATACAATCGGTCGATCAATGAAGTGAGACCATGCCTCTCTGCATATTGAGTCTCAAGGCCAGTCGGATCACAATTTGTAATGGAGTGTTGCAAATAAAAAAAAATGCTAACTGTTAGAAACATGATTGTCACTACAAAGAATATTGCAAAAAAATAAACAAGCAAAACAAAACAAAAACTTACAAAGTCCTCCAAATATGTCTTGTGGCCACCACTCCCAAGATGATGGACCACTCCGGCCTCGAGTCGTGCCCTCGCTGCCTCGCGCTGCTGACTCCAATGTCCTAGAGAATCTGTAGCATCCTCCCTCAGTCGGTGCCAGTCGTCTGCATCTAACCACTCGGGCTTTGCGGCCCCACTCTTGATTGCCTTGCATGCGTCGGATCGTCTATGTGACATGTATGCATGCATGCAATCCATCATCCAGCTCGTAGAGAATCTATCTACTAATGAGGCTGGCATCGGAAACTCCTCATGCAAGGATGCTACTATGTAGTCCTTGCTCCCCTCCGGTATGTTCTTCCAATGATCCAAGACGTTGTGCTGAAAAACTTGTTGGCACAACTCTCTCATGCGAGCCATCACCCTCCTCCCCTCATCATTCATGATAATGGCTCCTGACCTACCATCGACTAGATATCCATATCCCCTTGGAGTCTGCCTAAGATGGGTCCTCTCCCATCTACGTCCATGCTCCTGGGCATATCCAGGAGACCCCTGTGCATCCGGATACCGACCGGGGTAATATCTCTCGAAGTGGCACCCACAGGGATGCCACCTACTAACGGCTAAACAAAAGCCGGAGTAACTGGAGTAGACGTCCCCATAGGTGTGACAAATCCCTCTAGCTGAACGATGAGACGGAGACACCATGTTCGTACCTCCACAGCATCCATCTGAGCCTAAGCCATGCTCCCTGGAAGGGCCACGAGAGTGAGGAGTCGCACCTGTATCCCGTGTCGACCGTGGGCTCACTGCCTCTGTATCTCTGCAGCATCCCCCTGACCCCGAAGCACTCCCTCCATCTGGCCCAAGTCTGGAGCATCGAGCTTGTCTACTCAAAGCTGAAGCATCCGATCGCGCTGAAGTAGATCTAGCAGAGCGCCCTGACGAAGACTGAGACAGCTCCTGGCCTGCCATATCTCTGAATCTCGTGATTTGGTCTTGAGACATGTGTGTGAAGATATCGTGTAACTCCTCATCGCTCATCCCTCGACTCATCCTGAAAATATCACCTGCACATACAAAAAATGATGCTAGAATAATCAATTTAAATCATAGAAAGCACAGTAATATAAATCATTTTTAAAAAAATCTCACTTAAAATGCATATCTTATGTACCCTTATAAGCAATTGGTCAACGAATTGAGTAAGTGGATGCTCCAAGTATGAAGTATTCTATGGTCCCATGTTAATCTCTTGACACAACTCCGTATACACTAGAAGGTCGATAGAGATGTCACCACAAAAGAATGAGTCCACCTCGTTCTCAAAGAATTCTTGGACTCCTGTATTTCCATCATTGTTAGCCGATGCTGGCTCCAAGCTTTCGACGGCCTCCACCCCTTACAATATCGACCCCTCTATTTGCATATTATCTTCATCTATGCTCGGACATCACTTTGATCATATACTCTCGCACTTCAAGGAGTTAAAGGTATAACATACCACCATCGAGGTTGTCGGGGGTTTGGATAGAAGATTACCTATTCACAAACACGTACAAGAGAGTTCAAACCATTGTGACATAAACCATGTCGTAATACAATTAGCAAACAAATGAGTCCATGTACCTGTTCACAATGGGCCGACAACACAAAGGTGTCGTGCAAATCCGTCCATTTTTTTTCAGAATCTATTTTAAGAAATCCAGATGGACCTCGTCGAACTATTGCTCTAGCTCCTCCAAGTACCACTTTGAACCATTGCACATCGAATGGTATCATGGAGAAGCTACCGCAATCCACCGTAACAATACTTTGCAAGTTCCCAAAATACTCTATCTCATCCACAACCGTGTTTGGATCCGTTGCTCGTCGCCGGCTCTCTTGCTCGAACCTTGCCATGATACCACAATCCATTGTGGAGCGCATTTTGTCAATACGCTCCACGCGAAAATGCCGTCCGCATGACCACGCTACACTATATATTTTGTACTGTACATTGAAACACTCAAACTAGATGTCGCATATAAAATTTAGATACGACAGATTCTAAACCCCTTATCACCTTTGGACTACGTCCCCTCGAGAATTCCCACTCCTCCATTGAGACCTCTGTCCCTTCGCGAGATGCTGCGGTCAAAGCTCCATGCAACCATCGCGTTAACATGAACCGTGGCATCTCCGCCATGCCTTCGGGATATCGAATCGGTCGATGACACGTACTACGTCGGAATTCAGCTCGTGCTTCCTCTTGATCTTGCCTAGCAATCTGGTACTTGGCGAGCCACGTCTCCATAGAGGCATGGTGCAACATACAAAAGCAATTCACCTTCTCCTCCATTGAGGTATCCATTCCTTTTTCTACCCCATTTCCAACCACCACATCTCTAGTTAGTCTATCATTGTCCTTCAGTGACCATAGCATTTCATCGTCTGGATCCATTGTTGGTAGCCATTGTGAAATATGCACTAGCGCCTCAGACACTAACCAACCTTTAGCCATGCTACCTTCTAGCCGAGCTCATTGTCGCGCAAAGCCTTTCAGGGTTTTCATGAAGCACTCCAAGAAGAACATCCATCGCGTATGGACAGGTCCAACAATCTCCACTTCATCTACATGATACACAAGTAGGTGGATTTGTATCGTGAGCATGCTGGTGGGCAGGTATTTCTCAAAGAGACAGACCGTCTCCACTACTCTCTGCCTCGCGGATTCAATAGAGGACATATTAATCTCCTTCTGTGAGATCCATTGCACCAAAGTCGACAACCTGTAAATGGCCCAGTGTATTTCTGGAGTAAGACATCCTGCGATCGCGATGATCGGTAGTACAAACTACCACAAATGAGAAAACATTATGAATAATGGCTACACTCCAAATAGCAAAATGCACACGCCAATTACAATCCATTCGTAGTACAAACCTGACATATCTTATGCTAGTCATGGGATTTTAGCCCTGATAATTGGTCATCTTTAGAAAATGTGGACCTGAGAGAGGATCATACCCGTCGGAGTGCGGATAGACTTGATTACTTGCTTCACAATGCGCTCTTCTTTAGTGGACAAAACCTAAGGAGCACGAGGAAGCTGCACGCGACCATCAACACTCGACTGCGGCCAAAGTGCCTCCATCTTACCTACCTCCTTCAAATCCATTCGTGCCCCTATAGTGTCTCTCTTTCCTATGATGTGGTCCCATAGCAAGCTGCCTACATTCTTAAAAATATGCATGGGATCCAACAAGTGGTTGACCTGTAAGTGGGTTCAATATGGCAACTCATAGAAAACTGAGAACCGCCGCATTCCGTTTGGATGTGATTCCGCATGGACCATTTTCAGCTCGTACCATCTTGCGGCATTCATACGTGTTGGAGGTTGTCCAAGGAGACCTTCCTTGAGTTCATGATCCTCTGATAGGAAAGCAGTGTGTCCTTGATATACCATCTTCTTCATGGTTCGTGACCTTTGGGAGTCTAACTGTGGCCCGCATAATGAACATGCATGATAACCTGAGGTAACCAAACTTGTTCTAACACCACGACCCAGTGAATACTTGCTTGAACGAGATAAAATATAGATATTACCAACGAGAATGGAGGCCTGCTCACCTGAGCACTCTCCGAATCCCGGAAAGTCATGCATCGTCCACATGAGAATGGCTCGAATATTGGCTGACCGCCGACCATCGCGCCTGCTCATATCTTGCACAGTAACCCCCTCCTCCCACAAAATCTTAAGCTCATCGACTAATGGATGAAGATACATGTCCATATTTTTGACTTTGTAGCGGCCGGGGATGAGTAAGCTATAGATGAGATGTCCTTTCTTAGTAGAAAGCTATGGAGGGATATTGTAGTTGACAAGGACTATAGGCCACACATTGTAAGAAGTTGAGCGCAGACCGAATGGGTTCACACCATCCATTGCAAGACCGAGCCGAAGATTCATTGGCTCTTGGGCAAAGCCTAGGAAGGTAGAGTCAATGTGACTCCATGCGCATGAATCCATTGATATTCATTGAACTCCATTCGTGGACCTATTCTGCGCATGCCATGTTGTCAAGCTCGCCATGCCGGACGTACGAAACATGTGGTTTATGCAGGGGATAAGCGGAAAGTATCTGAGAACTTTTTGAGAGATGGTTTGCCCTTGCAAGTCCCGTCGATACCTGTGAGTACCACACTTTGGACATGTCTCTATAGTCTCGTATTCTCCTCAAAATAGTATGCAATCGTTGATACATGCATGGATGTTATTGTAGTCCATGCCAAGCTTTTGTAAAACATGTCGTGCATCATCACAAGACTCAGGCATGGTATTTGCAGGTGGTAATATATGATATTTCAATAACCTGAAAAAAATCATAAACACCTTGAAAAAGCACAAATATTTGTAATAATAGTACTGAAAAAAAAATCAACGAAGCGTATGTACAAGGTACCTAAACAACTCGGTCACACTCATATCGCTCCACCTGTATTTTGCTTGCACACTTAAGAGTGCAAGCAATATCTTCAGCTGAGATACTCGGCACCCATCATATAATGGTATGGATGCTTCCTCTCTAAGCGGATCAGAAGTCTTGACATCCATGGGAATCAATGCATCAATCATTGCCTCCATCTTAGGCTCCAAGATTGTAGGTAGATCTGGAAGGTTGCCTGTCTCCTCTGGCATTGACGGTTAGATTGGCCTTGCAAGTGGTGGATTGGCTCCTACACTCCATCCATCGCACGTCCGTGTACTCTTCTAATTGGCCGCAAAGGGTGCACTCCTCCTCGGGATGAGACATCACCTCCCTGGATAGAAAATTTGCCAGCGAGACCCAATCTTATTGTATATGGTATTCAATTAGCTTGTGAGTACAATGCATGATTGATATTAACTTCAAATTACCGTTTGCTGAAAATCTGCAATCGTCCGATCGTCTAATTGCCAGCTTGTGTTGAGATCAAGGACATGGGACACGCTAATTAAGATATGCCTCGCGATCTTGAACAACAAGACCTTCTTCGTTTTCCATTTTGTCTACGTTACAACAAACAATTTGTTTTTGTTATCATTCTTTTCTTTTCTTAGATTGTTATCCTCTCCTTCCGTCTCTCTCTTTTTCTATCACCTAGCATATAGTATCATAGAACACTAGTATTTAGTACCTAGTACTCAGTACCTAGCACATACTATCATAGCATCTTAGTATCTAGCACCTAGTACTCTAATATCATAGTGCCAAGTACCCACCCCAGTACTATGATACTATGTAATAGGTGCTAGGGTACCCTCTCTTTCTCTCTTTCCCTATTAGATTTAATGATTTTTATCTCTTTTTCTCTCTCCTCTCTCTCATATTTATTTTTCTCTCTTCTCTCCATCTCATTTCCTTTTCACTCTCATTTCCCTTTCTCTCTTTCTTCCTCTCTCATTTCCTCTCCCTCTCTCACCCTCACCCCCTCTTTCTCTCTTTCTTTATTAGGTTTAATGATTTTTTCTCTTTTTCTCTCTCCTCTTCCTATCTCATTTTTTCTCTCTCCACTCCCTCTCTCATTTTCCTTTCTCTCTTTCTCCCCCTCTCTCATTTTCTCTCCCTCCCTCACCCTAACCCTCTCTTTCTCTCTTTCCCTATTAGGTTTAATGATTTTTCTCTTTTTCTCTCTCCTCTCTCTCTCTCTCTCTCATTTTCTTTTCTCTCTCCTCTCCCTCTCTCATTTCCTTTTCTCTCTCCTCTCCCTCTCTCATTTCCCTTTCTCTCTTTCTCTCCCTCTCTCATTTCGTGTCCCTCCCTCACCCTAACCCTCTCTTTCTCTCTTTCTCTATTAGATTTAATGATTTTTTTCTCTTTTTCTCTCTCCTCTCTCTCTCTCATTCTTTTCTCTCTCCTCTCCCTCTCACATTTCCCTTTCTCTCTTTCTCCCCCTCTCTCATTTCCTCTCCCTCCCTCTCCCTAACCCTCTCTTTCTCTCTTTCCTATTAGGTTTAATGTTTTTTATCTTTTTCTCTCTCCTCTCGCTCTCATTCCTTTTTCTCTCTCCTCTCCCTCTCTCATTTTCCTTTCTCTCTTTCTCTCCCTCTCTCATTTCATGTCCCTCTCTCACCCTGACTCTCTCTTTCTCTATTAGATTTAATGATTTTTTTCTTTTTTCTCTCTCCTCTCCCTCTCTCATTTTTTCTCTCTCCTCTCCCTCTCATTACTCTTTATTTATTTCTCTCCCTCTCTCATTTCCTCTCCCTCCCTCACCCTGACCCTCTCTTTCTCTCTTTTCCTGTTAGGTTTAATGGTATTTCTCTCTTTTTCTCTCTCCTCTCTCTCTCTCTCATTCCTTTTTCTCTCTCCTCTCCCTCTCTCATTTCCTTTTCTCTCTTCCTCTCCCTCCCTCGTCCTCACCCTCTCTTTCTCTCTTTTCCTATTAGGTTTAATGATTTTTCTCTCTTTTTCTCTCTCCTCTCTCTCTCTCTCTCATTTTTTTCTCTTTCCTCTCCCTCTCTCATTTACCTTTCTCTCTTTCTCTCACTCTCTCATTTCATGTCCGTCCCTCACCTTGACCCTCTCTTTTTCTCTTTCTCTATTAGATTTAATAATTTTTTTCTCTTTTTCTCTCTCCTCTCCCTCTCTCATTTTTTCTCTATTCTCTCCCTCTCTCATTTCCCTTTCTTTCTTTCTCTCCCTCTCTCATTTCCTCTCCCTCCCTCACCTTGACTCTCTCTTTCTCTATTTTTCCATTAGATTTAATGATCTTCCTCTCTTTTTCTCTCTCCTCTCTCTATCGTTTCTTTTTCTCTCTCCTCTCCCTCTCTCATTTCCTTTTCTCTCTTCCTCTCCCTCTCTCATTTCCTCTCCCTCCCTCGCCCTCACCCTCACCCACACCCTCTCTTTCTCTCTTTGCCTATTATGTTTAACATCTTATCTCTTTTTCTCTCTCCTCTCATTCTCTCTTTTTTTCTCTCTCCTCTCCCTCTCTCATATCCTTTTGCTATCTTCCTCTCCTTCTCTCATTTCTTCTCCCTCCCTCTCCCTATCCTTGTCCCTCTCCCTCTCTCATTTCCTCCCCCTCCCTCTCCCATTTCCTTCCTCTCCGTCTTTTTAATTTCCCTCTCTTTCTCCCTCTCCCTCATTTCTTCTCCCTCTCTCATTATATACAAATTATACAAAAAATAAATAAAAAAGAGAGAGAATACACTCTCCCTCCCTCTCGTTCTCTCATTTCATCCCCCTCCCTCTTCCATTTCCTCCCTCTCCTTCTCCCTCTCTTTCTCTCTCTCGCCCTCCCTCTCCCTCTCCCTCTCTTTCTCTCTCTCTCTCCCTCCCCCTCCCTCTCCCATTTCCTCCCTCTCCCTCTCCCTCTCTTTCTCTCTCATTTCCTCTCCCTCTCTCAATATATATACACAAATCATATAAGCAAAAGTAAAAGAGAGAGAGAATGCACTCTCCCTCCCTCTCCCTCTCTCATTTCCTCCCCATCCCTCTCCCTCTCCCTCTCCCTCTCTTTCTCTTTCTCTCCCTCTCTCATTTCCTCCCCCCTCCCTCTCCCTCTCCCTCTCTTTCTCTTTCTCTTTCTCTTTCTCTTTCTCTCCCCCTCTCTTTCTCTTTCTCTCCCTCCCTCTCCCTCTCCCTCTCTTTCTCTCTCATTTCCTCTCCTAAACAAGCAAAAGAAGGAGAGAATTAAACCCTAAACAAGCAAAAGAAGGAGAGAATGGACTCACCATAAAGATATGGTGAGGGTTTGGCGGCTCCTCTTCGCAATGAAGGCTCCTCCTCTCCTTCGCGAACGGCGGCGGCGGCGGCGGCAAGCCTTCTTCCTCTCCCTCTCTCACCCTCTATGCCAATCGATCGCTCTCTATGGAAATGAAACGCGCTCGGGTCTCGGCCCTGTTTTTTTTCCCTATGGGGCGTCGCTATTTGCATCGCAAATAGCGACGCCGCTATTCCTGCATCGCTACCCACTGTCGCTATACCTCTCTTTCCTTGTAGTGAAAGAGAGGAAGGAGATGGTTGTAATTTTGCTGATTTTTATGGAGAAATGAGAAATTTGATTTTTAGTCTTTCTCTCTCCTCTCTCCTCTTTATGGCTATTCATATGCATCAATTCAACAGAGAAGGGGGAGGGTTGTGATGAACAATCTTGACCAAATGATGATGTTGGAGTAATGGAGGATGTAGATTGGGCTGAGAGAGTGCATCAACGCCAAAGAAGAAGCATTAGCAGCCTCCCATCTATGAGATATGAGCCTCGGAATCATGCTTTCTATGGATAAGTGAGCGGTTCTTTTGTTTTATGGAAGATGATTGAAGAAAGTGCTTGATTTTGATTGTTCTTGATTTATAATGTTGCATTCTCTCTGAAATATGAAAGAAAACGAGAAAATACAATGATATAATAATTTTCCGCAAAACATGCAAAACCCGTAAGTTGCTCTTTTGATAAAAATAATAGAATTTGAGGTTTTCGTTGAGTGTTTTGGGGCCATATGGGACAAAAATAGATATAGAAATGATGTTGAGTATCCTTGATCAATAAGAACTCATAATTTTGATATATCTCATTTTTATGAAGAAATAAAAGGTGAAAAATAGAAAACATAAGAAAAAATTTAGTTTTTTCACTTAAAAATTTAGAAAAAAATACATTTTATATTTTTGAGTGTATAACAAGGCTGGAGCATGAGGATCAAGCCTCATTCCATCCTTGTTTCTATGTTATAGTGTGGTTTTATCATTTTTTATATGAAAAATTACAAAAAAGTGAACCCTACACCTACCCAACAAATGCAAAACCTAAACGGTAAGGGGGAAGAGGGTTTTTGAAGTGGTTAATTACTAAAAATGATTAAAATTATAATTTATTTATCTATGCACAATATATAGGATGAATTATTGTTTGAATTAAGGAGGCTAGTAGCATGAGGAAATTCGATGCTAGTCTACAGCAGCAACGTTGCACGTACGATTAGTTGGAAAATCATTGAAGGGCTATTTTCACACTTCACCTAGCTGGTTTTTAATGATCAAATGCTTGAGCACAATGGTCATCCACATTTTCATTGAGCATAACATGGTATCAAACCTAGATGCATTGCAATTGCTTTCCAAACATTGACCTACGTGAAGTATATAAGGAAACTCGAGCTGTAGGGTAGATGAATGGTTTCTTGGGGCAAGCTTGGTAAGAAAATATCAAATATCCTAGATTTTCAAAATATATAAGAGTGGAGACTATTCATATTTTCTTTATGTTAGAGAAGAGCATGGAGGGATCAATCCTCTCGGTGTAGGAGAGCTGCAGTGGGGCCACGACATTCAGCCGGGGGGGTTGCCTCCTATGTTTTTGTTACATGGTATATGATACCAAGATGTATGGGATCTCCCTCTGAGAAGTAGGAAAGGGAAATCGTTGGACTACGTTCCATTACAAATGCAATATCTCTAGTAGTGATTATGGTAGTATGCCCTTAGACGCTCCTGGTTAGAGGCCATGTGGGGTTGTCTAGTGCATGTTATAGAGGCCCAGCTAGTGCCTATAGCCAGTGTTGGGCCCATTTTAGGTCCGAAGAGGTGGTGTATCTTCCATGAGTTGCCTACAAGTGGCAGTTTCCGTGCCTTGGTCATTTGGGACCTATTCTTTAGTGTATGCTAAAATTAGTAAGCTAGACCTCACAAGACCATCAAGTGGAGCTCCAAAAGCAAGAAAGGGCTGAACAAGCTAGACAGCAGGCTAAGATAAATAGAAGATACTCTCTGAAAAGGAGTGGCCAATATCATTGCAAGGGTGATGTTTTAATAGCCTAGATGGGCACACAATCCATTATTAGGGGGAGGAAGCTCTAGTTCTTCCCTCCCTTAAATTAGTTCCTCCACTTCGAGTGGAGCTATAGTCCCAATTGTTTGAGCCCGTGTAGCAAATCCGGTTGTTACTATGGCCACACAACCTATTTCTATACCTTCTGGAATGGAGGATTCGCCAGCTTTAGGTTTCTCCCTACCCATCTTCAATGGGTTAGTGGAGGAAGATGCGGAGCTCCACATTAGGGAGTTTCAAAAGTTGATGTTCAACTATCGTATCCAATATGAAGGACATTTAATGATGTTCTTTAATATGACTCTCAAAGGAAGAACTGCCATATGGTGTCACGGCCTAGAGGCCAAAACCATAATGACTATTGATTTATTTTTTGAAGCCTTTCAAAGGGAGTTTGCCCCTGAAAGGGGTGGTCAATATTGGCTATGTGTATTAAATGTGACATGTCAAGAGCCACATGAGGATTTTCGAGCATATGCCAAGAAGTTAAAAGAGGTCTTTCGCAAATTGCAAGCCTCTATCCCTATCCCAGCAACTGCCCAACTGCAATATTTTTTGCATGGTATGGATTTCAACATTTAGGTACAGTTGAGTAGTGTCACTATACTAGATGTAAACACTACAATTAGACGAGCACAAGAAGTAGAATCCCGACTACAAGTGGCCTATGCCTCCTGAACCAATCTTAACATGGGTCTAGTTTCAAAAAATAATTTGGCATTAACCAATGGCAATGGAAGTCAAGGGATAGCTATGACTAACCCGAATGTGAGAGGAAGCATGGTTCAAAATGTGCCTTTATTACCAGCTCCTCCCAGCGTGACTATGCCTATGGCTAGTTAGATGGCTTTGTCAAATGTTGGAGGCCAAGTATCAAACCCTAACATTGTTCCTGTGAGTTAGCAACCAATGCCCAATCAAATTGTTAGGCCAATGGAATGACCAATAGACGATCATGGCTATGAGTCAAGTGCATCGAATGTCCTTAACAAAGTTAAGGATATGATGAAGCACTACATTGACATGATTTCCAAACAATATCCACAAATAGCTACTGATGTCAATTTTCTCAAAAAAACAATAGAATATGATAGGAAGTCAATGCCCTGAAGAGGGTGCACCTTCAAGATTTAGTTGTAAATGGTGTGGCGGCCAACACTACCCTAGAAATTGCCGAAATATTAAATGTGATATTTGTGGGAAGTTTGGCCATTTGGCTGCCACTTGTTGGAGTAAGATTAGCTCTCTCCAACAAGGTAGTAGACAGCCATGTCCTATTAACCACCATGCGCAAGGGAACAATCTTTAGCAAGTTGGTGGACCAAAACAAATCCGTCAAAGAGGTAAGGCTCTTGTAGAGGAGCTGCCTAGTGGTAGTGGAGTTAGCCTCATAGAGGCTGTACGGGTTAATGGCACTAAAGCTTCTAGCTTGTGGGCCATTATGAGAAGTCAAAAGGGTAGAGAAGGCAACAAAGGTAATGTAAAACTTGTTGATGTAAATCATAAGCAAGACGAAAAAGGGACGCAAGTCCTTAACCCTGACATGGAAGGGGGTCCTTTAAACCCATAGAGAGTAAAGATGACACCAAGAAGGATATAGAATTACCAAGGAGAAAGGAAAAAGCTAAGAAGAAAGTACCAAAACTAGTTCAATAACCAAAAGAGAGAATGTTATGGCGAGTGAAGAGAGCTCTAGAAAATTATCACAAATTCAATTTGGCAAGCTCTCTTTGTGAAGTTAAACCAGACATGAATCTCTTGTAGTTCATTAAGCTATCTTCAAGAGTTTGTAAGGAATTTAAAAAGATCCTGCGTACTAGGTATATCGTAGAATCTTTGGGCATAGCGCAAGTAGGAAATGATTGGTGGGAGCATGCTGAAAAACATTGCCCAAGGGTTACAGCCTACATTGATGGAATACTAGTAGATCATGCTATCGTAGATACAAAATCATCTGTTAACATCATGAGTTCATAATTGATGGAGATGCTAGGGCTAGCAATCCAAAAAAAATGCCTCCACAATTTTGCAAATGGCTGATGACAGTCTGAGACAACCTGAAGGTTGTATTACCAAAGTCCTTGTTGTGACCATTGTGAGTGTGGATTGCACTGTGGACTTTAGGGTTATTAGATTTGCAAGATGGCCAAGCTACCAAATATTGTTAGGAAGGCCATGGATCTTGTGATCCAATTGTCAAGTGGATATACCCTGTTGGTCATTTGATTTTTGGTAGAGGTGCTAATCGTGTGGTATTAGATGCTTACCAGAAGTCTCCTCAAAGCGAGAGAGCTCCTCTATCCTCTATGAAATTACAGACATCTATCAAATAAATCTAAATGAGCTAATAGAAGCTCACAATTGAATAAGAGACACGGATGTGATTGAGTTGGATCTTGGTACGCCAAATGATCCATGGCCAACTAAATTAGGGTCCATGCTTAGTGTGGAATAAAGGGAGGAATATGTGTCCCTAATCCAAGATTTCCGCGAAATTTTTTCTTGGAGTTATGATGAGTTGAGAGGTGTTTCTCCAAGCTTGGATATTCATACCATTCCTCTAAAGGAAGGTAACTATCCCCTACATCAGAAAGTAAGGCGTATGCCTTCAAACTGAGGGATATGTTGTTCGAGGAGTTGCTAAAATTGCAACAAGTTGGTTTGATCTTCCTTGTTTAGCACATTGAATGGTGTTCACCTATTGTTATCAGGAAGAAAAAAAGTAATCAAATCTGACTTTGCATAAACCTTAGAGAGCGGAATAAGCAGACAATTAAGGACTACTACCCATTGCCCTTTATTGACCAGATTTTGGACTAGTTTATGGATTGGTTTCCATGTTACAACAGGATGGAAATTGCAGAAGAAGATAAGCTAAAAACAACTTTCATTACTGTCTTTGATACCTTTGCATGCCATGTGATGTTTTTTGGTTTATGCAATACACCTTGTTCATGGCAACAATGAAAAATAGACAGGACCTTTGGTGACATCTCCCCAAAGGAGTTGAAAGTATTTATCGATGATCTCGGGGTAGCTACCATAAGAGAGAGGTAGTTGATTATTTTAAGAAAGTGTTTTGAGCATTGCAGACAATTTTGCATAGCTCTTAACCCATGAAAGTGTGTCTTTGGGGTGCCTTATGGGCTATTTCTAGGCCATGTGGTCAGTTCAGTAGGGATCGAGACTGACCCTAAGAGATCAAGGTCATAGTCGCCATGAGTCTACCACACACTTTGAAAAAAGTACACAACTTTCTATCATATGTAGGGTACTATCGGAGGTTCATAAATGCCCTGGCAGAAAGAAAGTTGCCACTAATGAATCTACTGTCTATTTAAATGGAGTGACCCTTGTAAAGTAGCTTTTGAGAATGTGAAATATGAGCTAATAAAAACGCCAATTTTAAAAGCACCTAAAAGGGGCAAAGTATTCAACATATTTTTAGCAGCCACCATGCATAGTATCAGCTGTTTATTCCAAATCTGGGAGGGAAAATGGTATCACCCGATTGCTTTTGCTAGTTGGAAGTTGGATATATTAGAAATCAACTACACCTACATGGAGAAGTTGTGCCTTGAAATGATATTTATGACTAAAAATTTTAGGTACTGCATTCTCTATGAGAAGGTAGTTTTCTATATGAAGGCGGAGGGCTTCGATTGTGCTGATGAATAAGCTATAGCCTCCTGATTGTTTAGCAAAGTGGTTAATCACTTTGTAGGAATGTTTGGGGGTTCACTATATATATATTCTCTATATAACGTGTGTTCATAGCCTATTTATAAATATCCTAATCTGTGAATTTTTCTTGAATAAAACACAACCCTTTTCTATTCAATCTATAAGTAACCCCTTTATATGACACCCTTTTGTATGTAAAAAATGGTGTTTTAAAAACCCCTTATTTTGAACTCACGTTATATATACATATATTCATGAGTGACCCCCCCCTCCCCCTCCCCCCCCCCTGTCCACGAGGTAGAATTATGAGATTCAAAGTAAGCCACCAAAGCTGCAGGGTATTGTGGAATGCCTCGTGGATTTTGGGGAGCCGAAAGAGACTTTAGTTGAAGGAAGTGATATCAAGGAAATGTTTAAAATTGATACAGCCTCTATCCCATTTTGGTATGCTGCTATCACACATTACCTATCAACAGGAGAGGATGGAGCCAGTTTATCAAAATTAAAAAAGAGGAAAATTAGGCAGTAGGCTTTGAAAATTTCCTTGATCACAAGAACACTATATTGACAGGGGGTTGATGATATCTATCACTAATGTGTGATGCCTAACAAGATTCCATTCATTTTGGAAGAGTGCCATGACTCCACTTTACGGAGGGCATTTTGCTGGACAGTTGACTACATAAAAAGCTTTAAGAGCTAGATATTGGTGGCCATCCATTTTCCAAGATGCATTTGAGTATGTTAAGAGATGTGATACTTGTCAATGACATGATAGTAGGGAGAATTGGCAGCGACCACTTACTCCGATTATGGATATACTTCCATTTTAGAAGTGGGGTATCGACTTTGTGGGTCCTACTACCCCATCATCTTCTACACATAAGAGATATATCATAGTGGTGAGACTGATTATTTTACAAAGTGATCAGAAGCACAAGCTACGAGGAAGGATGATGCAAAAGAGACTGTCAGTTTCCTATTGGAGCAAATTATATGCTGATTTGGTCCACCAAAAGAATTAGTATCAGACCATGGAACCCGTTTCTTAAAGAAGGTGATTAGAAGCTTGACTGATGCGTGGCAAATTAAGCACAATAAGATGAATCTCTATAATCCACAAGCAAATGGGCAAGTTGAAAGTACTAACAAGCAGCTTGTTGATATTTTATTAAAAATAATGTTCGAATAGAAGTGGGACTGGGATAAGAAACTATATGTGGCAGTGTGGGTGTATAACACAACATTTAAACGATCCACTAGCCACACCCATTCAAGCTAGCCTATGGGGAGGAGTGTGTTTTTCCCTTAGAGATTGAGTTGCCAACTATAAGATTAGGAATCAATCATTCTTTGGGTGACAAGGATGCTCTCTTCAAGCGCCTTAGGACTTTGGCCCACTTGGATGAGCTCAAATTGCAAAGTCTGTTACACCAAGAAGTGGTCAAGTGTCGGATGAGGTGGCTGCATAGTTTAAAAGCAAAGAAATTTACCTTTAAGAAGGGACAATTAGTTATGTATTATGATGCACATAGAGAACTGTTTCCAGGAAAACTTGAGCCCAAATGGGACGGTCCCTACAAGATAGTAAGAATAGGGAAAAATAAGTCTATATCATTATTGATTGATCTTGAGGAAGTAGAGTTTAAAAATAAGGTTAATCTTAATATGATTAAATCTTATTATCTCTAAATGCACTAACAAAATAAATGCATGTAGGTCAATGGGGGGACTAATTAGAATCCTGCAAGAGAAAATATTAGTTGATGGGGTGGCTTATTCCTTACTTGGAACACCCATACTTGGAGCAACAATATCATCTGAGAAAGATTATTTGGTGGAGTAACGGATATAAAGTGATTGAGTAAGAGGACGGATCATTTGTCTAGGAAATCAAAGTCTTCTTTAATCACTACTTATGGATTCTGACAAGCATCCCTATCATATTCAATAAAGAAGATGGGATGGATCCTTTAGTACATCCTTTGAATATGCTAAATTTTGACTATCATTAATTATGAGTAGAGGTGACAATAGCTGGCTATGTGAACCCATTGTGGACATACACATTGTATTTTGATGGAGCGTCCAAGGGTCCCAACAAGAAAGGGATTAAAGGGGTAGGTATTAAAGATCCCTGAGATGAAGAGTCGTGATGAAATTAGTTCTTTATCTCAGGGTTGGATTTACCAATAAAATGGCAGAATGCAAAGCTTCAATCATGGGCCTGAATATTGCTAAGAAGGGGGTATCTGTTAGTTATTAGTAAAGGGGGATTCCTAATTGGTATTGGACCAACTAAATGAGACTTACACAGTACAAAATCCCATTCTTTCTATGTATTCTTGCACTACTATGACCATGCTCGATGGGTGTAATAAAGCTAAATTCCATAGCAAGCTTTTAAAGTGAAAAAACAAGAAATAGACATAAAATGTCAAGAAGCCATAGCCAAGGTGGCTTGGCAAGAAATAATATTACCAATGTTGGTTAAGAATCAAATGATGAGAGGTTGCAGCAAGGTATGCACCCCAAGCTATGGTGTCCAAGAGTATTCACCCTCTTAGATGGTGGGAGGTTGAGACCTCAAACAAGTAATGCTTGTAAAATGGCAAAAAGATGATACACATGTTACACCTCCATCTTTTATACTTACCCTAGACTAAAGAATTTATGCTTTATTACAAGCCATCCTAGCCTAAAAGAGCTTTGCCCTCAAAGCTGGAATTGGGACAATTGATGAAGAAAGAGTACAAGGATAGCTTTGTAAGTGATGAATCCATGTTGTAATGAAACTCCAAGCTGAAGAAGATCTCATATATCAATGAAGTATAGGTATGAAATTTGAAAATACTGCTAGAAACTATCCAAAACAAGTTGCTGCACAAAAATGGCCATAACTTGAAGAAGAAATGTCCAATCATCATGTAGGAGATATAGAAATGTAGAGGACAATCCCTAGTATCCAGTCGTGCCATACCCTAGTATCCAACCATGCCATAAAAGTCCAATTTTCATGACCATAGAGCAATTATTTTTATGATAGAAATTTAATACAACAAGTTATCATGTTTAAATATTACTTTGTTTCCTGCAAAAGCCTTGGAAAAGAATCAAGGTATGATGATGGTTTCCAAGTAGACTCCTCCATGGGCAAAACCTCACCATTTAATAAGGTATTCCAGCAACGAACGGTTCCTTAAAACTTTTTCTCTTTTTCCAATAACCTTTTCAAGCTCATAAATGATAAGACCATCTTCATCCATGGGGGGTATCTCTTCTAAAATCTTTATGGTTGGACCCACATATTTCTTAAGTTGGGAAATATGGAAGGTAGAATGAATCCTTGTTGAAGAAGGCAAATAAAGCTTGTATGCAAGCTCACCAACTCATTTGAGGATTTGATAAGGCCCATAGTAATGATGAGCCAACTTATTATGACCGCCTTTGAGAGAAGCATACCTAGATTTAGGCACTTTGAGGAATACCCAATCTCCTTCAAACTCCAAAGGTCTCCCCTTTTCATCAGCATAATCCTTCGTAACATCTTGTGCCTTCCTAATGTTTTCCTTGCATTGATGCAAAAGAGCTTCCATTTTCTCAACTTTAGCCTTGGCTTGTGGATTCATATCTTCATGAAAAAGGGCTGAAGGTATTTGCACTTTGTATCTATAAAGTGCTTCAAATGGTGACATGCCAATGCTCATATGATGAGTGTCATTATAACATAACTCAGCAAGATGTAACCAATGATCCCACAAAGCTTGAGTGTCATGGCAAAAATGACGAAGATAGACTTCCGACCATTTATTGGCACATTCTGTTTGGCCATCGGTTTGGGGATGATATGCCGTGCTAGGAATCAAAATTGTTCCCATAGAAGTGAATAAACTCCTCCAAAAAAATCCCATGAACTTAGTATCACGATCAGATACTATCTTCAATGGCATACCATGAAGATTAAAAACACAATCCATGAACTGTTCAGCCACTTGCTTTGCTGTAAATTGAGCCTTGGTAGGGATAAAATGAGCTGATTCAGTCAACCAGTCCACCACCACATAAATGCTATTCCACCCATGCTTTGTTGTAGATAAGCCCACAATAAAATCCATTGTAATATCAGTCCACTTGCCTTGAGGAATAGGAAGTGGCTGAAGTAAATCACCGCGTAGAAGAGAGGAATCTTTATTTTTTTGATATAGAAGACATTGCATAACATAATCCTTAACATCCCTCCAAATGCCCTTCCAATAGAAACTCTTATGGATATTGTCAAATGTTTTGAACAACCCATGGTGTCCCGTTTAAGAGTGAAGAGTGCATCTCATGCAAGATATGGTCTTTGAAAGAAGATTGTGGTGTCAAGAATACTCTACCACAATACCATAAAAGACCGTTGTGCCATTTGAAATTTGGATACTCTTCTCCTTTGCCTTGCTAAAATTCCTTCATAATCTTTGATGCTTTCTCATCAAGCAGATACTCCTCTTGAATATCATGGATCCAATCCTTATGCACGGTTGAAATGGTAGAAATGGAACATGCCCACATTCTTGATAAGGCATCCGCCACCACATTTTCTTTTCTAGCCATATAAGATATTTCAAAATCATATCCTTGAAGAGTAGCTAACCATCTTTGTTGCTTGGGTGATAAATTTGGTTGTGAAAGAAAATATTTCAGCACATGATGATCGCTTTTGACCTTGAAATGGCTGCCAGAGATGTAATGATGCCACTTTTTGATAGCATGCAATATTGTTAACATCTCTTGCTCATAAACATGTAATTGATGCTCCTTCTCATCAAGCTTTCGGCTCTCATAAGCTATGACTCCATGATCTTGACATAAAACAACCCCAATTCTTCTTCCACTAGCATCTGCACATATGATAAACTCCTTAGAGAAATTCGGATATACAAGGATGGGTGCTGAAATTAGAAGAGATTTCAGCTCATTGAAACTTTGATCGACAATGGAGTCCCAAAAGAAAGCTTCCTTTTTGAGCCTATCCTTCAATGGAGCCGCCTCCATATGAGCATAATTCTTGATGAACCTTCTATAGAAGGATGATAACACAAGGAATCCTCTCAAAGAGGTTGCATTCATAGGAGTAGGCCATTCTTTAATACATTTTACCTTATTGGGGTCCACTCTAATCCCTTGTTCTCCCACAACATGACCTAAGTATTCCACTTCATCTTCCATGAAAGAACACTTCGTCATCTTAGCAAAGAGTGTGTGTCTTTGTAAAGTGTCAAAGACCTCTCTCATATGCTTCAAATGCTCATCCTTGGATTTACTATAGATTAGGATATCATCAAAGAAAACAAGGACTATTTTGAACAAGAAGGGCTGTAATATTTGATTCATGAGGGCTTGAAAAGTAGCGGGTGCAATGGAAAGTCCTCTGTATTACATCACAACTCAACATTATCTCTTCTACAAGATGACATTCCACAAATTCATCCTTGTTGTCCAGAACTGCACCTCCATTGGTCATGCTATTCGTTCTCCTCTTGTGCTGCACAAATTTTTTACTTCTCATGGGGAAAATGAAGCCTATCACCTAAGTTTTATCCTCACCAAATCTTGTTCAGAATAATCCATTGTATGCTCTACTGTTGCAGCCACGAAATGAGATGAGCCAGAAACCCTAAACTCAGGACCTTCATAGCTACCTTTCTTAAAGCTTACATATCACTTCATTTTCTTGCTAGAACTTTTAGATTTAGTGCAATATGAGTGGGATATTTTGAAGATTTTTTGAAGTCTTGAAGACCTCAAGAAGTAGCATCAACACCAAGGCTTTTTTCTTTCATTCTTCCTCCATTTGGCAAGGCAAGTACTGTCACTCTAATCTGAGTGTTTACTCAGTGATTTTACTAGTAAGGAGGGGACTCAAGTTGAAGGAAAAGACAATCATCAAAGAATCGCCATCAAGCAGGAAGAAGATTCAAGCTTAAAGACCAGACATAGTATCTCTTGATACTGCAGAGTGTGTCTCCGCATTACCTTGCAGTTGTGTCTCTTGACACATTGAAATACAACTCTTTTGCAAAATAATTGAAGCTTTTCAACATGGCAGAGCTTGAGAAAATAGCAAAGTTTATTGGAGAAGGTTTCCATACCTAGAAGGAGAAGACCATGTACCACCTTATGCAAAAGGACTTGTGGGACCTACTTGAAGATGGTGTCCCATTATCTAGGAAAAATCTCTTATACACCAAAGGAGCTACTGGACCCAAAGGAAGAGATCAAGGATTCAACACTAACAAAAAAGATTAGATGACATGTCATTATTGTGGTAAGAGTGTCCATGTAACTAGTGAATGTTTCCACTGTAAAAGAGCACAACAAATCTAGAATGGTAACCACCAGAATCAGTTCATGAATGTAAGAGAAGAATATGCTTATGCCATCAACAACAACTCTAATAGATTGTTTTGAATAAATTATATTTCCCATAGTGGATTTTTTGTTGAAAATCCACTGAGGGAAACAAAAAATCCACTATGGGAAATTATACACCAAAGGAGCTGTTGGACCCAAAGGAAGAGATCGAAGATTCAACACTGACACAACAAAGATCAGATGACATGTCATGATTGTGGTAAGAGTGGCCATGTAGCCAGTGAATGTTTTCACCATATGAATTGGATGTGAGGGAGCGTTGGTCGTCTCATTATTTCTTGTAATCTAGCTATCTCCATCTTCATCTTAGCTAGCTCTTGGCTTGAGTCACTACTCTTGCCTTTATCCTGAGTACTTGAGCCTACTCTTTTGCTTGTTGTTGAAGCTCTCTTGGAGTTCCTAGAGGTAGTCTCTTCTTGATTCGGGCTGTTGGAAGTTCTCTCCTTGAGCTGGTCGTCCACCCTAATGGCCTCTTCAAAGACCCTCGTCATCAGCGCGTCTTGTTGTAAGCTCGAGTTGCTAGCCAAGGCCTTGTAGAGCTCCTCACTTTGTATTCCATTAATGAATACTATCGACACTACTCTCTCGGTTGGTCACTTGCCAGTAGGGATTCTCTTAAAGAGACTCCTCACATGGCTCATGTAGTCCCGGATATCCTCCTTATCCCTAGAGTGTTCATCGATGACTTCTATGTTTTTTGGCAACCAACATGAATGAGCACCTAAAGCATTTAAGGCTATGTTTCGAGAGGGTGCAAGAAATTTGTCATGCTCTTAAACCCATTCAAGTTAGTCTTTGCAACTAAGAGAGAAGTATTGTTGGATCATATTTTGTCAAAAGAGGGAATAGCTATTGACCCAATGAATATTTTTATTGTGCAAAAGGCTATGCCTTAAAACAAGTATTTAGGAAGTGAAGAGATTTCTAAGCCATATCAAACGACAAAGCACGTATTTTAGGTATTTATCTCACATTTATTCTCCATCCTCCCTACCCTCACCAAGAAAGCCATACAATTCATTTGGTTGGAGGATTAAGAATGACTTTTGGGGTACTTAAAAAGATGTTGATTGTGGCCCCTATTCTACAACCTCGTGCATGAGACCTACCTTTTCATGTGTTTGTTGATGTCTCTAATGTGGGTATTGGAGTAGTTTGACCAAGAAAGGAGAGGGATGTCCATTTCTTTTCAACCTAGTAACTAGTCCTTTTCATTCTCCAAGCTAGGACCACCACTCTTCCAAAAGTACATATCAATAACTCATGTTTATTTTTGCCCCCAATAGTATATTATTTTTTTATCACTAGTAAAATTGAAGTGGAGGGAACTAAAGCTGAAAAGATTTCTTATAACTATGATAACTTCAACAATATTCATATTGACCTAGTTAAGTTGCAATGTGCCAATGCTCATTTCAATAAGGTGCATTGCTCAGAAGGTATTGACTTGTCCTAATCTAACATTATGGATTCAATATAATACACTTGTTTCTCCTAAGTTTGTGCTAACTATGATTATTAGGTTTTATTTCAACCTTAGAGTTTGTTAATTATCAAGCTTGACAAATGCTATATTGTAAAGGGATGCAAGTTGGAGAGGGTGGACATTACATTGATGAATTACATCGTGGATATGCAAAAGATAGCACACTTGTCGTACCATTTAGTGTACAATCAAAAAAGGAAATTTGGTGGCTAGCAACAAAGTCCAAGTGCCCAAGGAGACCCACAATGTTCTCTCTTAGATCTTCCAATGTACACCATATCCCGATATAATTTCTAAGTAAAGAAATGGTGAGAGGCTATACATGGAAGGAGTTGAAGAATTCAACATTAATTGTCACTTGGGCAGTGTGATATCTTGACATCCCGACATTATTTTTCAATCTTCCTAACTTCTCGCAAAATGGACTTGAAGAACTCTAAATCATTAAAAAGAGAATATCTTGAGCAAAATGACCCAAGGATTGTAACACGACATTTTCTTAGATTGATAAGGACTGTAGCCACAGAAGTTACCACATGAACGAGAGTTGTGAGCCATAAGTCGAATTTGACCAAACACATTTTAAACTTGGCAAGTAAAATAAATCACAAAGCTTTAAGCTTTAAAGCTTAAAAAGCTTGAAAATAAACAAGAAGGAGAAGAGGACATCACAAATAGGTCCCCCCATTTTTTTAATTGGAAAAATGGTGCCATGAATCCCCAATTTTAGCATTCCTGTTCTAGATAAAAAAATCTTGGATTCTTATTCACTAATTTAGCAGGTTACTCCAGCAATCTCCCCCTCTTCTTAATTTGACAAGAGTCTTGGATTGAAGCAAGATCATTTGAGAGCTAGATGTATCAGTCATAACATCTTTGGCAACCTCTTTGGGCCTCAAAGATCACATCACCAGCATTGGATTGCATCTTGAAAGCTTATAAATTGCTAATTTGCCAATATATCCTCCATAAAGAGCTCTTCTTCTTGGTCACAGTCCTTCTTCTTCAATTTAGCTATAAATACAAGGCATGGAGAGCTGTTGAGAGTAGTCTGAGAAAGAAAGGAGAGGCCCTTCTCAGGAGTATAGAGCAAGAGGAAGTGGTGTAAGTTAAAACCCGATTCATGCCATTTTAGGGGACTAGAATGGGACTATGCCCTACAGGCAGAGAGGTTGAGTGCACATCCCTCTCATTTCCCATTCTCTTTGAACCAAGTGCGGCATAGATTTGCTTTGGATTGGGTATCTTTGCATAAAGTAAGATGCCCAAAACTCGATGCTAGAATGATGTTAGGAGACCTTGACAACTAGGAGCCCAGATTTCAGGTCGATCCTAGTGGGTTCGGCCCCAAACTTTCCGTTGTGAGGTGGACTCAAGAAACCCTAGGCGACAAACCCGAAACATTCTGTGGGAGTGCCGGGCAGGGACACTTAGATTCGATGGACCGCCAAAATGTGCTTGGACAATCTCAAGGCATGTTACATTAAGTTTTGTGGCAGTCTCAAGATCCAATTGTAACCTGTAACCAGGCAGCTTGCCTCTTTTCTTCCCTTCTTGTTTGTTCTCTTGAGATGCATCCTCAATAACATGCTCTGGCATGGCTTTTTCAACCTCTTTCTACTACTCCATTTTACTTCATGTAATGTGTTTACATGGGCCTAAAGAGGAATCCACAAGAGCTTCTCAATTATGAATCTCAACTAAATAAGCATAGGCTGAAAATGAATCCACTACTGCACTCCATCCTGTTCTCCCTCATATATTCTGACTTGCATCAACCAATTCAAACTTTGTTATTTTTCCATTTTCCATGCAATCTAATGCTTGCATCCAAATGTGAGTTTTTGCTTCAACCATGCCTCCTTTTTGAGCTTCACCAGTCCTTTCAATTCTCAACCCATATGTGGCTGTATCTATGGCAACAAATGCTATGCTTGCAGCCATATCTTCCAACCTCTTCTACATGCCACCATTTCCAAAATTTGTCTCTATTTGAAGACCAGTTTCTATTGCATGCATTTTGCCATTTTTCCAAAAGACTAACCTTTTTGCTTCCATTTCACAGTAGGCTGTACAATCTCGCTTTTCATGCTATAAATTGTCACACCAAATGCATCTCCTCTTGTATCCTTCTCTATATGGCCTTTGTGCTATTGCGCGACCCTTCTCTTCTACCTTAACATCCAATTTTTTATCCTTTGCATTGATTTCTATCAAATTCATCCTCAAATCACATATGCCCTTGATTAATTCATCCATAGCATCACCTTTAAGAGTCGGACCAATAAGTATAGCAGGCTATTTCGCCATAGCTACAGGTGCCTTAGCTGCAATTTCAGCCCCCTTCTTAGCATTGGCATGTGTGGTGCCTACACCCAATCTTAATTTCATCCGCTCTCTCTTTACCAACATATGCACTACCTCAGTTACATTAGCGCAACATGATTTCACTCCCATTTCAAAAGAGGCATCTTCTAAACGATAAGTTAGATTCACTTGCAAGACAGAATTAGCATCCTTCAGAAACAAATCAATTTTTTGACTCTCCATGCTACTCATTGGCATCCAAGTGCATAAATCAACTTTCAAATTTAGGAAGCAAAGATTTAGTAGCCAACCCTTTATTGGGCTTTTCAATCCAATCTGTAAATGTCTTTTTAGTACCAATCTCGCATCTTCCAAGAGAAACTCTTCTTTCAAAGCTTTCTTAAAAGCTGCCCAATTAGCATCTCTTCTATGTAACTCTTCAATCCGATCATACAATGCATGCATGGCCAAATGGGAGAAATGCCGACTCCATGCATACTATAGTACCCCATGAAACAACATCTTTTCTTCATACAACCGGATGAAGGCTGAAATATTTCGACCCTTAAACTGCTTTAATTCCTAGCCGAGTTTGTATCTATTGTTGTAACAACAACTACTGTTGTTGTTGTTGTCGCAACAAAACAATCACATGTTGTAAAGCATCACCACCACTTGAACCTGCAGAATCCCCAATCTCTATACACCTGCTGCCAACTTTCACATCGGGTTTACCACTATCAGAGCATTTGGAGTCGAAAGTCTACCACGAGGGTAAGAGACAGTAGGATGAAGGGAGATTCAAGGAGAGGAGTAGACGGAAGAGAAGGGATTCAAAGAAATAGAAGATGTAGAAGAATACTTATAGAGGTGAAGCTTGACAATTTATTTCTGCATCGTGAGAAGATCAATCTCTTGCAGACAAAAAACGTGCATAAAACAATAGCTTCCTCTCTACTGCTCAGATTGCCAATCAAATGCTTCTGCTGGCTCCAAAATGTGGGTAAAATACCAAGACACCTAGTAAAAATACTCCCAGATCACTCCTTCTTCTTCTCCTAGTTTGGAGTGTTGTTTGCTACTTGTAAATTGCAATAACAGGTTGCATAATTTTGCTAAATCTTCATTTTGCATAAAATTCCCCAAAAATGGCTGAAATCCACTTACTTTTTTTTACATGTCATCCTATTCTAGAAGTTGTTTACAGATTTTGGATATTTACAAGAAATAATATATAAAATATAAAAAATAAGCTAAACTTGTCCAAAAATCTAGTATTTTTGAACCATCCACACTACAGACACAGACACTAATGACTAATATGGCATTGACTCTCGAGATCAATAATAAAACTGAATGGCAATGCACTCTAGAGTTTCTCGCACTGTGTCCATGTAGCAGCATGACAACGGGAACCCTCGTCTCACAAAGATAAGAAGGATATTCCGTGAACTCTTGGAATCAATTTCTCCATCCCTTCTATCCTACTTCTCTCTAGAATCAATACTCTTCTCGATTTTTCTAAATTCTTAGTAGTCACCTTCCTCCATTAATAAAAAAATTATCAATCTAAATACCCCCAAGCTCCTTCACCAAAAATCCCCTTTTCAATCTTGCGATTAAAGACCGTGGCCCAGAAGAAGAAAGTTACAAAGGTCGCAGAGGCGGGAGCTGCAAATAACATTGTTGACACAATCACTACAAATGGAATGACGAGTACTAGAGCTATAAACGAAGCTGCGAATACCATCAATCAAGCACCCATCATGGATCCCCAGGCACTATATTTTTATAAGAAAGGCAGCTAGTAGGCCGTCATCCCATGAATTGGCAACAAAAGCTGCATTCGTAAAATAGGATTTTATTCATTTCTAGCATATAATCTTTTAAATGAATTTTTAATCACGAATTCCAAGGGGTAATTTGGGTTTGTACAAGAGGAACCAAAGATAGTGCAAGGAAGGTAATGTGTCTCTACTAAAAGACTTAATATTTTTTATTTGTATTGATCTAATAAACCTCTGATGGATAATCACTGCTCGATATATAAAAGATCTTGAGATGAAATTACTAAAGAATATTGTTCATAATTAAACTAACCAAGATTTCTTTTATTGCGGGCAAGGATCCACGAAAACTCCAAAGGGGTTATTCTCAAGAGTAAAATTCTTGTTTAGATTCAATCCAACTAGATCCCAAGGAAGGGAAAATCCAGGGAGACTATTGGAAGGTATTGCCACTTACACTAAGTTTGCCACTTACGCTAAGCTTTGCCTTCATGTAATTATTTTTGGAAGAAAAATATTTGTCTTGGAAATAAAATTTTTATAATAAGTCATGCATTAAAAATAAGATATTTGTGATTGTAAGATAGGTACTGATCTTTCCTAAAACATCAAGCCAAGAGATGGATGACTGAGTACAAATCACCAACTGAGGCAGTATTCTGGTGAGCACACAACACCGAGACTGAGGCAGTATTCTTAATGGCACTAGAGCTCCCCAAGGCCAACATGAATAAAACCTACTTCAAGGGGTTTTTCCTTTTGTTTCACGTTAGTGAGTATAGACCAATCATGATGCAAAAGGTCTTGTTGTCGGAAACTCTAGTCAGCAAAAGAGGAGGTGAGGATATCAGGGGGCTCTAGTCATAAAATCCTTAGGCTCTTACGAACTGCCAACTACCCTTCGTTTTCCATATTGTATCATCCTAGAAGTTCCAATACTAGTTTGGGCATGAAACTTGGAGAGAACAGTACCTTCAAACAGAAAACATTGTAAAAAGTCATTTTTCTGAAAGGAACTATTAAAAAAAAAATTTCTTTACTCTATTTTTGTGTTGTGAATTAAAGGCATGTAATGAATTTATATCAGGAGATCCTTCAAAGAAGCTGTTTTTATATGTTTAACCTAAGGTGGTAGGTAATTAGCTAATTAAAAACACTCTCTCAAGGGAAGTGGGAGGATGGACCCTCGATGGGGATCGAGACCTATGGTTGGGTGGTTTTGGTAAGCCGAGAGCTTTGCAAATAAGGAATAAAAAAGGCATTTTTGATGGACCATTAGAGATCAAAGAGCTTGACTCTCATCACTTAGAACCTTGGGAAGAAGGGATTAAAATGTTATACTTCTCCCATTCTCTTTGAACCCGGCACAACGTAAGTCCGTTTCAATCAAAAATTCCTATAGGGGATGGAATCTTAAACCACTAATACTAGTTAATCGTTAGTAATACATTCAACCAAAAAACTCAGGTCAATCCTTGTGGGAATGACCAGAACTTCCACTGCAAGGTAGACCCAAGTGAACCTAGTTAGCAAACTTCGAGGCTTTCATCAAAATCGCAGATAACGCTTCCTAGGTCATCTCTTCATGGACTACTAGAAACATACCACCCAGGAAAGCTTGAGCAGGCACGTCACAATTGGTATCAAAGTGCAGATTGATATAGGACACAATGCAAGTAAATAAAACTAGTTACATTTACAGCATGAAATATATTTTCCTTAAATAGTGAAAATATTGTCTTATTAATAGTTGTTCTTGATTTCTGCTAGAAAGACAAACCTTGGAAATGATTCTTGATTTTCCAAGTTATGTTTATGTCAGCAATGCACTCCTCTAGTTTGATCTTTAGAGAAATCGGATGATGCAAATATTAGATCAGATATACAATCCTTCACCCATGTATTACAAAAGGTGATGGATGCTAAGCGGAGGGTATTCTTACATTGATGTAAACCATCTTGCTTACCTCCAAAATAATTTAAAGAGGTTAAGGTGGATGGAAGCCCTTAAGGTTTTCAAGATTTATCTCTTCTATGAGGCCAGAGTAAACTCAAACATGTTCACTAGAGGGCGACAAGTCAAATTAAACTGGTATATCTATAAGGAGGTTATAAGGGTTATACCGGTTGATCGAGTCATGGTTGTAGGAAATTTCAATTTCCACAACTACAAGAAAGTTGGATTACCTGATCTTCCCTTGAAATATAGATTTTTGGATATCTATTCTCAAAATCTTAATTACCATGTGATGGATGTATCGCAAGGTCATGCCTAGATTGTGGTAGAAGGACCTTTCCCAATAATAATATAAGCGCATGAACCACTCGAATAATTTATTCCCTTCCTATTGATGTAAAGAATTGTTTTTTGTCCATCCGTTTATTTCCTTGATAAATTAGAAATAGTGGATAGATATAATTTTTTGATGAGTTTTTAAAAAAATTAAAATTAAAACTCTCTTTTGAAGTGTAAACCCTAATCATTATTGGAAAGACAAGTAGTACGTAATTTCCTTCCTAAATTAATGAGGTAGATTAAGCAAGTAAACATCTTTTTTTGAATATAGTTGAGGAAGAAAATTGATCATAAAATTGCATAATTCCCTAGAATGTCACCCTGAATCTCAATACTACAAAAGCTCAAGAGAAGAAATTTCTTCTCAAGCAGTATAAGCCTCCAAAGTTTGATGGCAAAGGGAGGGACATTCCAACTAAAGCAAAAACATAGATAGAATCTATAGAAGATTTTTCACTGTTATAAGGACTACATCATCAAATCAAGCCATGATTGCCAAAATAAAACTCATAGCAGATGCCCTTCTTTGGTGGAAACAGTGGCACAAGGCAAAAGTTCTATCACTTGAGATAAGATTAAGAACGTTGTGCGTGGGAGGTATCTTGCACCCACATATCAAGCCCACATGACAAACAAGTTCTTTAATCTAAAGTAATTAAGCCTAAGCCCAGAAGCCTACTATTCCAAATTCATAACACATCTAAAATATGCACCTATGATGGATGTTTCACAGCAAGTATCCAAAGTTTACAATGGTGTAAATCCACCCCTGAATACGCATCTTGAATCAACAAGAACATCGGATTTACAAGATGCATCGATTCAAGTAGCTCCAATAGTTTAGGAGATAAAAAAAAGGCCAAGGAATGCAAAAAATTGGAATAGAAGCAATCAAAGTAAGGGCAACTTCCAAGGTTATGCAAAAAGAGCCCAAGGGCAGTACCAAGCAAACAGGACGAAGAAAGCCAAATCAAATGCAATGGAAATTTTATACCCACAAGAAAGAGCAATGAGGCTCCAAGGTGTTTCTATTGCAAGGAATGAGGGCATTTCAAGAGGCTGTGCTCAAAACTTTTCGCCACGGACAAAGCCAAGATGCCAGGGGAAAGGTTGCTAGACTAAACCTAAAAGAGGTCAGTAATGATAAAGATCCCACAATGGAATCCAATATGGAAAGAGCCAGAGTACATGCCACTCTCAATAAGAAGAATTCAAATAGCAAATTCTCAATAATTCAAACACCAACAAATTATCAAGGTAAACCCTTTCAAATTTTAATCAATTGTGGAAGTACCCACTCTTTCGTATCACCAAAATGTGCAAAAAGTCTAGGCATAAACACTACTTTTGCACCTAGATTGCTTGTGGAGTTAGCAAATAGCAAAGGAGTTCTATCAACACAACAAACTAGCAAGGTTGAGTTTAGCTTGGGTGGCAATTCTTCCAAAATGGACTTCCGAATTATAAACCTCGGGGCTTATGAGTATTTGTTCAGAATGCATTGGTTAATTCCAAATAATGCCCATATCCATTGTGGAAAGGGCCAAGTCACATTCCAAAACTCAAAGGGAGAACAAGTAACTACTCACGGAGAAGTAGGGAACCCTAAGGTTCAACTGACTAAAGCCTCTCGAATAGTAAAGGGATTGAAGACAGGATTACCCATCTATCTAATTAAACTCGACAAGTCCAAGAAAAATAGTGAATCCAAGGATCAACCATCTTGGCTAAAGGAATATGCGAATGTTTTCCCAAAAGACTTGATAGAGCTTTCACCAGCAAGGGAAGTAGATCACGAAATCCAACTCATTCCAGGTGCCACCCTCGTCACCAAACAGCCCTATTGAATGTCAATTCTTGAATCCATTTAGCTAAAATAATAACTCAAGCAACTATTAGATCAAGGATACGTCTATCCAAGTAATTCACCATGGACAACCTCGGTTTTATTTCAGAAAAAGAATAACATAACACTTCGCCTTTGTATAATTACCATGGATTAAACCAGGTGATAGTGAAAAACAAATATCCAATTCCCAGGATAGATGAGTTGCTTGACCAACTCCAAGGAGAAAAGGTCTTTTCAAATATTGATCTCAGATCAAGATATTATCAAATAAGAATTAGGGAGGAATATATCCCTAAAACTACTTTTAACACAAGGGGTATGGACATTATGAGTTTATTATGATGTCATTTGGGTTAACAAATGCTCCTATCACCTTCAACAGGTTGATGTAAGACATTTTCTAACCCTACCTTGACGACTTCATCCTCGTCTTCTTTGATGATATCTTAACATATTCCAAGAATAAAGAAGACCATGGACCAGAGCTACAAATCGTTCTTGAAACAATGAGAGCCCACAAACTGTGTGCTAAAAAGAAGAAATGTGCCTTCTTCAAGAAGCAAATTGAATATCTAGGATTCATAGTATCGACATATGGCATTTTAATGGATCTTGCCAAGGTTTGAGATATACAAGATTGGCCACACTTGACAATGGTCAAGGAAGTGCGACACTTTTTAGGCCTAATAAGTTGGTATAGAGTCTTCATTAAAGACTATGATTCAATCGGTGCACCTCTCATCGACCTTCTCAAAAATCCATTACATGGACATTTGCCAAACAATCTAGCTTTGAATAGCTTAAGCAGAGTTTGGTAATCGCCCCTATCTTAAGGCTACCCAACCTAAGTAAAGAATTCAAAGGCATAACTAATGCAATCTCTGTTGATTTGGACTGTGTGCTTATGCAAGACATCCAGTAGCCTATGCTTCAAGAAAATTAAAGATCCATGAAAGAAACTATGCCACACATGATCTAGAATTACTTGTTGTAGTTCATGACTTTAAATTATGGAGACATTACCTACTTGGTAATAGGTTTTCTCTAGTCATTGATCATAAAATCCTAAAGTGGATTTTTACTCAACCAGATCTCAATATGAGACAATGCCAATGGATTGAGACCTCACAAGAATTTGACTTTGAAATCAAGTATAAACCAGGCAAGGAGAATGTGATTGTGGATGCCCTAAGCCATATATTACATTTATGCTTTAGTCCTAGAGGAACCCCCTAGGGTTGGAACTCTTGCTACAATGATTTCCATGCCTAGTAACTCTCTCATAGAAATGGCTAAAGAGGAGGTAGTGAAGGATCCAAGCTATCAAATATTATTAAGAGAAATTTTTATCAAGGATTCAAATCCAAAACTCAAGACTAAGTATCAAGATTTTTCCATAAACAAGGAGCTTTCCTATAATAGGACAAGACTATGTATTCCTGCAAGTCAAGAACTCAAAAAAAAAAAAACTCTAGGAAATTCACAATTCTCCATTTTTGGGTCATCTTGGTTACGCTAAGACTCTTAATACAATCAAAAGAAGCTTCTATTGGGAAAGACTCAAGGATGATATACTCAAGAATGTCACTGAATGCCTAAACTTCCAACGAATTAAGGCCAACATGTCAAGTTTCTAGGAAATCTCTAGCCACTTAACATCCCTCAAATGAAATGGGAGTATATCAGCATGGACTTCATTGTTGGATTACCCCCAGTACAAGGAGGATATAACTCCATAATGGTAGTCATTGATATGTTAACAAAAGTTTCACACCTTATTCCTGTAAAAACCAGTTACAAGGCTTCTAATATCGCCATGCTTTTCATTAAGGAAATTTTATCCCAAAGAACCATTAGCGATGACCACGATTCTCTTTTCACCTCAAACTTTCGAAAGAGTTTTTTCCGAAGCTCTAGGAACCTAGCTCTACTTCAATACTCCTTACCATCCCCAAACCGATGGCCAAAAAGAGTGGGTCAACCAAGTTATTGAGGACATATTGAGAGCTTATTGTAATAGGGAACCCAAATGATGGATCCAATACCTACCCTTAGTTGAATTCACCTACAATGCATCATACGATCAAAGTATTCAAATGACTCATTTTCAAGCACTATATGGGCAAGATTGTCTTACACCATTACAATTTTCCGATCCTACCCTACATGTAGAAGCATCTAGGCAAACACTAGAAGAAATGGACTAGCAAGTGAAAGTTATAAGGCAATACATTCAAGCCACCAAAGATCAACAAA
Organism: Lygodium microphyllum; assembly: GCF_053477565.2. Classification (NCBI taxonomy): domain Eukaryota; kingdom Viridiplantae; phylum Streptophyta; class Polypodiopsida; order Schizaeales; family Lygodiaceae; genus Lygodium; species Lygodium microphyllum. The sequence continues at coordinate 17,269,228 of NC_141154.1, read as the reverse complement.
AGTCATATGCTGAGATCAACGAAGGTAAGAACCCATTTTCAAAGAAGGTGACATGGTTTTCCTATGAGTTTGTCCAAAGAAAAGTTCCTTATGTTTGGGGGAATTCAAGAAGCTAAGTCCCAGGTATTGTGGGCCATATAAGGTGCTCAAGTGTCTAGGACCAAATGTCTAAAAGCTGCAACTCCCTAATAACTTGAAAGTACATAATGTATTTCATGTCATCTATTGAAAGCATACGTTCCTAACCCAAACCATGTACTTAATGACCAACAAATTGTAATGCCAAGTTAGGGAGTCCTTGAACTTCACCCAAAAAAGATACTTGATGTGTGAGAGAAGACTCTAAGAAGCAAAACCCTTAGAGAGTATCTTGTCAAGTGGAAAGACTACCTTGAAGAGGATGCCACATGGATTGACCAAAAATCACTATATAATGAATATCCCCAATTTTACTAGAGATGAGGACATCTCGATTCCTCTATGGGAGAGAGGATGTGATATCCCAACATCCTAACCTTATTTTTCAATCTTCCTGACTTCTCACAAAATGGACTTGGAGAACTCTAAATCATCAAAAAGAGAAGATCTCAAACAAAATGACACAAGGATCGTAACCTGACATTTTTCGGATTGACAAGGACTGTAGCCATCTGTCACGGAAGTTACCGCATGAATGAGAGTTGCGAGCCATAAGTTTAATTTGACCAAACACATTTTAAACTTGGCAAGTAAAATAAATCACAAAACTTTAAGCTTTAAAGCTTAAAAAGCTTGAAAATAAAGAAGAAGAAGAAGAAGAACACGTCACGAACAGGTCGTTGCCTCCCCCCTCTTTTTTTAATTGAAAAAAACAGTGCCATGAATCCCCAACTTTGGCATTCTTGCTCTAGATCAAAAAATCCTAAATTCTCCTTCAATAATTCAAGAGTTAAGTCAAGTAATCTCCCCCTCTTCTTAGTTCGACAAGAGGCTTGAATTGAAGCAAGATCATCTGAGAGCTAGACGAATCAATCATGGCATCTCTGGCAGCCTCTCTTAGCCCCAAAGATCAAATTTCTAGTATCATATTGCATCTTGAAAGCTTCTAAATTGTTGTTTTGCCAAGATACCCTACATAAAGAGCTCATCTTCTTGGTCACAAGCCTTCTTCTTCGATTTAGCTATAAATAAAAGGCATGGGGAGCCATTGAGAGTAGTCTGAGAAAGAGAGGAGAGACCCTTCTCAAGAGTATAGAGAAAGAGGAAGTGGGGCAAGAGAAGCGCGAGGACAGGAACTCTCATTAGGAAGATAAGAAGGATATTCCGCAAACTCTTGGAATTAAATTCTCCATCCCTTCTATCCCACTTCTCTCTAGAATCAATACTCCTCTCAATTTTTCTAAATTCTTGGTGATCGCCTTTCCCTATCAATCAAAATTTAGTCAATCTAATTAACCCCAAGCTCCTTCACCAAAAACCCCTTTTCAATCTTGCAATTAAAGACCATGGTCCAAAAGAATAAAGTTAAAAAGGTTGCAAAGGCAAGAGCTGCCAATAATGTTGGGGACACAATCACTACAAAACGGAATGACGAGTACTAGCATTATAAATGAAGCTGCGAATAGTATGAACTAAGCACCCATCATGGATCCCCAGGTACTATATTCTTATAAGAAAGGCATCTAGTGTTGAGATGACAAGCTCAACACATGCGGACATTAATGATGGACCGCCTAGTTAGATGGGTCCACACGTCTACACTTAGCACGTCGGTGGTCATTATGAATCTCACATGGCCACTGACTCATTACTTATTATATTCAGGTCGTTACACCTATTTACAGCTGGCATAGTTATAGCGCCAGTCGACTAGTGTAGTCGGTTATGCATTGTTTGACTTAGTAGGCCACTTTCCTTTTATGTTATATCTTATCTATACTTTGTGTACATTTGTGAAGAGTGTGGAAGAAGAAGAAGAAATCAACAAGAAAACGTTTTGGCCTCCATCTCTCTTCTTGTCTCTTGAGTGAGCTTCTCCTTATGCATTTTGTGTGTGTTCGGCGTATCATCTTGAGCAACTCCCCCCACCACGCGATTCTTGACATGGTATCAGAGCCGCGCCATTGAGAGAGGATGATTTCGAAGGTTGAAGCAAAGGAGAAGAAGCAAGGTTCGAGCAAGCAAGCCACGAGTAAGAAGCTCTCCCATCCTTCAACTCTTTCTCTTGGATAGTGCGTGTGGAGGCACCGGAAGCAGGGCAGAGCAAAAATCTCAGATTGCAGTGAGATTTGGTGTGCGCGAAGAGCGCTGTGTATTGTGCAGATTTTCCCTTTAGGGCATTCCCACAGTTATTTTGGGCATCTGAGGCCGTTTCAGGGACCGTTTTAGAGCCGCAAGGTTGCGAACAGCAGTTTCAGGGTACGCTGTGACTTCGACTGTATTGACCGAAAGTGGGTGTGCAGGTTACAGATTTCAGATCTGTAAGTTCAAAGGTGTTTACCAGTGAGTAAACACAAGGTTTATCTGCAAACAGCTTGCAGATTGCATGTATTGTTGAGCAGACAGTGAAAAAGGCTGTCTGGTGTATTGCTGTGCACTACAGGTCCAGGGTTGCAGAAGATTTGCTTGCTGTTGGTATTAATTTTGTGATAATGGCAGAAAACAATGGAAGCCCCATCATTGAGAAGCTCGACAAGAACAACTACCCTTCATGGAAGTTCCGTGTCACGAACTTCCTTATTGGAAAAGGCCTCTACGAGTTCGTTTCAGGTGAAGAAAAGGAGCCGGAGATGAGTGATCCTCCAACTGCAGAAGAGACAAAGGCACGGAAAGAATGGAATGCAAAGGATAAAAAGGTCATGTATTGGTTGTCTGCAGTAATTGACAATAATATGCTGGGACACATTAGAAATGCAGAGAATTCATATGCAGCTTGGACCATACTTGAAAGTATGTTTTCTGTAAATACAAAGGCACGAAAGATTCAACTCAAGCAAGAGTTGAATACATTAAAGAAAGGGAAGATGTCTATCAATGAGTATGCATTGAAGGTAAGGAGCATTGCAGATGTATTGGCAGCGATTGATGCAATGCCCGATGACGATGATTTGGTGTCGTCTACCTTGGGTGGACTTAACAATGAAAAGGCTTGGAAGTCTTTTGTAACTTCCGTATATGTTAGAAAGCCATTCCCAGATTTCGATGAGTTGGTCTCTCTAATGATCACTGAAGAAATCAACATGCAGAGTGAGACATCTGAAAGAAGTGGTGAACAGGTCCAAGCTTTCTACTCTAGTTCAGGAAGGGGACGTGGCAGGTTCTCTTCAAGAGGCCGTGGTACAAGACGTGGTAGTGACAACCACCAAAACAGATTGAATCAGCAATTTGGCGATATGCAGGTTTCAGGAGGTCGTGGTAACTTTAGAGGCAGGGGGAGCTTTAGAGAAAGAGGTGGATGGCAGAACAGAGGTTCTAACAACTCTGGTATTGTGTGCCACTACTGTGGCAAAATAGGTCATATTGCAGCCCGATGTTATGCTAAGAAAGATGATATCCGCAGTGGTAATTTGCAGCAAGGAAACTATGCATCGTCTTCACGATAGAATGAAGATAAAAATGAACATTTGTTCGTTATGCAGCATATGTTGAATACTATTACAGGAAAGGGAACACATGAAGATGTTTGGTATGTTGATTCAGGTGCATCCAATCATATGACCAGCCATGCAGAATGGTTTGGAGAGATGTAGGATTTGCAGAATGCAGGTTATGTGCAGACGGGTGATGACTCATGCCACCCAATTTCACACATTGGAAAAGTTCCCTTGTCCTTGCATGATGGTAAGACAAAGAGTCTTTGAGATGTATTACATGTGCCATCTATTACAAAGAACTTGGTGTCAGTCGGTCAAATGGTAGAGCAAGGGCTGCAAGTTAGATTTAATGCAAAGGGCTGCTTTGTAGAAGATTTCAATGACAAGTGTAGGTTGGTAGCAAAGGGAAGTAGAGTTGGACGTATGTTTACTCTGGATGCTGGAATTCCTACTATTAATGCTGCTATGTATACCAAAGGAAAACGTGTTGTTGCAGACATTGAAATTTGGCACAAACGCATTGGACATGCAAATGTACAAAGGCTGAAATTAATGCAGTCCAAAGGGTTGGTTACAGGTTTGCCTATATTTAAAGTTGCAGAATTTCATAAGGTATGTGAAGCATGTCAGTTTGGTAAGCAGGCAAGACAACCCTTTTCACATGACAGAGATGTTGTGCATACTGACATCTGGGGGCCTACACAAAATGTATCTCTTGGAGGCAGTTCATACTTTGTCACATTCATTGATGATTGTTCTAGAAAGCTGTGGGTATATTTTATGAAGGAAAAGAGTGAAGCGTTTGAGCACTTTAGAACTTTCAAGGCTGCAGTTGAAAGAGAAACCGGCTTGAAAGTAAAGTGCTTGAGGTCAGATGGAGGGGGAGAGTACCTCTCAAATGAGTTCAGTGATTTTCTGAGGTCTCATGGGATAAAGAGACAGTTCACATGCAGGTATACCCCACAGCAAAATGGGGTTGCAGAAAGGAAAAACAGGCATATTGCAGAAGTTGCACGTGCCTTGATGGCTGAAAAGAATATGCCTAAGCATTTTTGGTCTGAGGCTGTTCATACTGCTGTTTATATTATGAACAGAACTCCCATAGCTGCAGTTCATGGTATGACCCCCGAAGAATGTTTTACAGGTAAGAAGCCTGATGTTTCACACTTGAAAGTATTTGGCTGCATTGCATATGTTCATGTGACAGATGAGTTGCGGAAGAAACTGGATCCAAAGGCTGAAAAGTATGTCTTTATTGGATACTCTTTAGAGCAGAAAGGGTATCGTTGTTACAACCCTGTCACATGTAAGTTCAGAGTGAGCAGGGATGTCATCTTTGATGAAATGAGCAGTTGGTATGCATCTAGTGGTGATGCATTGGATGATGATGATGATCATGACACTCATGTGCAGGCTGAAAAGCAAGAATCACGAACTCTTAGTGGACCAGAGACATCATCTGGTAGTCCTTGGTCTGGGAGACTAAGGAGTACCTCTACATCTTCGGGTGCATCTAGTAGCACTACAAGTAAAGACAAAGGAAAGAATAAAGTGTCAGAATGCATTGATGCAGTTTTTGATGGAGACTCCAGTGGCTCAGAGAGCTTGGATGATGAGCTTGGCATTCCTTCAGTGAGGACTCCAGGTGTGCAGAGAGCACGGGTAAATGCAAAGACTCCATTGAGTGATCCAGTGGTATGCAGGTCTAGCAGGGTGAGATACCCTATTAAAAGATTTGGTTTTGAAGGTTATGCAGCTCACCATTATGCTTATATGGTGAAACTAGTTGAGGATGTTGAGCCCACATGTTTTGAGGAGGCTATTGGTCATGCTCATTGGGATGTAGCAATGGATGAGGAGATGGCTGCATTAGAGGCCAATAAGACTTGGGATCTAGTATCATTGCCAAAGGGAAAGAAAGCTATTGGATGTAAGTGGGTTTATAAGATTAAGCACAATGCATATGGTTCTATTAGCAGGTACAAAGCTAGGCTGGTTGCAAAAGGCTATGCTCAGACATATGGCATACATTATGATGAAACCTTCAGTCCAGTTGCTAGGATGACATCTATCAGATGTGTGATTGCTTTGGCAACAGCCAAAGGTTGGAGGTTGCAGCAAATGGATGTAAAGAATGCCTTCTTGCATGGTGATTTGCAGGAAGAAGTGTATATGGATCAGCCAGCAGGTTATGAAGATTTAGAGCATCCCATGTATGTGTGCAGGTTGAAGAAGGGACTCTATGGGCTCAAGCAAGCACCTAGAGCATGGTCTGACAAGATTAGAGAGTATCTTGTCAATATTGGCTTTTATGTTTCTGATGCTGATCACTCACTTTATGTGAGAAAGGGAGATGCAGGTTTGGTCATCATAGTCATCTATGTGGATGACTTGATTATTACAGGTGATAGTGATAGTGGGATTGTTGAAGTCAAGGGTTGTTTGAAGATGAAGTTTGAGATGAAGGATTTAGGTGAGCTAAGGTACTTCCTTGGCATTGAGGTGATCAGATGTGATGATGATATGTGGCTGTCCCAAAGACAGTATGGCTTGGATATGTTGTCCAAGTATGGTATGACTGCATGCAAACCACTTTCAGTCCCGTTGGAGCAGAATGTAAAACTGAGTACTGATGTTGGGGATGAGGTAGAAGACTTGAGCTACGCTGTTGGTCTTGTGAGTCAATTTATGCAAGTACCTAGAAAGCCATATTTGGATGCAGTCAGACGCATATTGAGATATGTGAAGTCCACATTACATTATGGACTTTTCTATGAGGCAGGTACAGATGTACATGTATTTGGATACACAAATGCAGATTGGGCTGGTAGTATGTCTGATAGAAGATCTACCAGCGGATACATGTTCTCTCTTGGTAGTGCAACAGTTGCATGGAGCAGCAAAAAGCAATCTACAGTTGCTTTGTCGAGTACAGAGGCTGAGTATAGAGGTACTGTTGTTGCAGCATGTGAGGTAGTATGGCTGCAAAAGCTATTGGCTGATTTGGATGTCCAGGTGGAAGGTCCAGTTGTCATTTATTGTGACAACATGAGCAGTATACAGTTGGCTAGGAACCCTGTGTTCCATGCCAGGACAAAACATATTGAGGTACACTACCACTTTGTGAGAGAGAAGGTACTAGCAGGTGAGATTGACTTGGTGTATGTCAGCACACAGGATCAGATAGCTGACATCTTCACGAAGGCATTGGATACAGAGAAGCTTCAAAAGTTTCGAAGCTTACTTGGAGTTGCAGAGATGCAGTTGAGCTTGAGGGGGAGTGTTGAGATGACAAGCTCAACACATGCGGACATTGATGATGGACCGCCTGGTTAGATGGGTCCACACGTCTACACTTAGCACGTCGGTGGTCATTATGAATCTCACATGGCCACTGACTCATTATTTATTATATTCAGGTCGTTACACCTATTTACAGCTGGCATAGTTATAGCGCCAGTCGACTAGTGTAGTCAGTTATGCATTGTTTGACTTAGTAGGCCACTTTCCTTTTATGTTATATCTTATCTATACTTTGTGTACAGTTGTGAAGAGTGTGGAAGAAGAAGAAGAAATCAGCAAGAAAACGTTTTGGCCTCCATCTCTCTTCTTGTCTCTTGAGTGAGCTTCTCCTTGTGCATTCTGTGTGTGTTCGGCGTATCATCTTGAGCAACTCCCCCCACCATGCGATTCTTGACATCTAGCATGCCATCATCCCATGAATTGGCAACAAAAGCTGCATTCGTAAAAATAGGATTTTATTCAGTTCTTGCATACAGACTTTTAAAGGAATTCTTAATCGCGAATTCCAAGGGGTAACTTGGGTTTGTACAAGAGGAACCAAAGATAGTGCAAGGAAGGTAATGTGTCCCTACTAAAAGACAATATTTTTTATTTGTATTGATCTAATGAAACCTCTGATGGATAATCATGGACGCTAATTCTCGGTATATAAAAGACCTTGAGATGAAATTACTAAAGAATACTATTCATAATTAAACTAACCAAGATTTTTTTAATTGTGGGCAAGGACCCAAGAAAACTTCAAAAGGGTTAGTCTCAAGGATAAAATTCTTGCTTAGATTCAGTCCAACTAGATCTCGAGGAAGGGGAAATCCGTGGAGACTATTGGAAGGTATTGCCACTTGCACTAATTTTTCCACTTATGCTAAGATTTGCCTTGATGTTATTATTTCTAGAAGAAAAATATTTTTCTTGGAAATAAATTTATTATAAGTAATGCATTCAAAATAAGATGTTTGTGATTGTAAGATAGGTACTAATATTTCCTAAAATCATCAAGCTAAGAGATGGATGACTGAGTGCATATCGCCGACTGAGGCAATATTTCGGTGAGCATAGAATGCCGCAACTGAGGCAATGTTCTTAATGGCACTAGATCTCCCCAAGGCCAACATGAATAAAACCTACTCCAAGGGGTTATTCTTTTTTTTTGCGTTAGTGAGTATAGACTAATCATGATGCGAAAAGTCTTGTAGTAGAAAATTCTAGTCGATAAGAGGAGGTGAGGATATTAGGGGGCCTGGTCATAAAATCCTTAGGCTCTTACGAATTGCCAACTACCCTTCACTTTTCAGACTATGTCTTGGAAGTTCCAATACTAGTTAGGGAACAAAACTTGGAGAGAACAATACCTTCAAACAAAAAACATTGTAAAAAGTCATTTTTCTAAAAGGAACTATTAAAAAAAGATTACTTTACTCTATTTTTGTGTCGTGAATTAAAGGCATGTAACGAATTTGTATCAGGATATAATTCAAATAAGTTGTTTTTATATGTTGAATCTAAAGTGGTATGTAATTAAGTAATTAAAATCACTCTCTCGAGGGAAGCAAGAGGATGGACCCCCCATGGATCCAGACCTATGGTTGGGTGGTCTCGGTAAGTCGAGAGCTTTGCAAAGAAGGAATAAAATTCACATTTTCTATGGACCATTAGAGATCATTTAGCCTTGACTCCCATCACTTAGAACCCTGGGCAGAAGGGATTAAAGTATTATACTTCTCCCATTCTCTTTGAACACACCACAATGCAAGTCCGTTTCAATCAAAAATTCCTATAGGGGATGGAATATCAAACCGCTAATACTAATCAACCATTAGTAATAGATTCAACCAAAAGACTTAGGTTGATCCTCATGGGAATGGCTGGAACTTCCACTAGGGGGTAGACTCAAGCGAGTCTAGTTAGCAAACTTTGAGGGTTTCATCAAAATCTCGGATGGCAGTTCCTGGGACATATCTTGATGGACTACTAAGAATGTATTGCCAAGGAAAGCTTGGGCAAGCACATCATAGGCAATGATCTAAAGATTCTAAAGTATATGTTCAATTGTGACACTAAATAGATCAGCATCATTGCCTTATCTATTTTCCATGAAAACAAATAGTTCTTCTAAGGCCATAGATAATGTTGTGTGGAAGGGAGTAGCACTTGCATTCAATAGAAAGGCACCACCAAATAGGTCACATCTTGACGAGAATTGAAAAGCCATAATTTCCATTTAACATTGAGAATATCCATTTTTGCACTTCGCATAACATGTTAAAAAGAATTTGGAAAATCCATATTTCCAATTAATATTGAGAGAATATCCATTTTTGCACTTTGCATTGTCTCATGTGCATATTTGACAAGTTATTGAAGTTATATGTTAATTATGTATACACAATGGAGCATCCCTCTAGAAATGAGGTAGCTATTGAGAAAGCTAAGGAGCTAGTAAATTCATTAGGTCTATATGAGCTAAATATTAAAAAGGACCATAAAACATTAGACCCAACTTATGATGTAGTACAAAAAATGTCAATGAGTGGAACGAAGGTGAATACATTCTTGAGTAATGTGACTAACAAGCCATCAAAGTTAAAGTGGGAGTTGTGGAAAGATTTTTACAAATGTAGTATAGAATTGGAATGAGCCCCTAGTCTTAAGAATGTCCAAGTAAAAGATGCTCTAATGTCAATGCTCCATACCATTGTAGCATATATTATTTGCTCATGGATCATATTTTTTGGAAAAATATGGGTCTTTGGAAATATGGAGCACCCAAGGTATGGAAAAGTCTCATTATCGAGCTCATGGTGCATATTTTAAGAATACTTATCATGGAGATGGTTGCATCAAGAAAAGCCACCTTGTGGAAATGTTCAATTGCTTATAGATGCACCTTCAATCACTCCATCAGATTGGAGAATGCTAAGACTACTACATTGGCTAAATCTCTCAAGCAACAAATCTACATGTGTAATAAAGAAAAGTGGCAAAAGACATCTGTAATGAATACACATGCAGCATGGTGTATGATAAGGTGAAGAGAAGGATCAAAATGGACATGTATGTAAAAGTGCATATGAACCCCCCTTAAACCACAATATTAGGTTTCATATAAATAGACCACTTTTAATTCATTTCCTATTTTATTTTCTATTGTTATTTTCTCTTCTAATCCACCTCATGGCCCACACCAAGAAAATTGTGCAAAAATATCCATTACCAAGCCAAGGGCAAGGGCAAGTTTTCACTTCTCCACTATGGCAATACAAAGAGATCCCTAATTTTAGCCAATAAGATGATTCCAATAGTTGCACAATCTCATTGTCTCCATGTCCTCCCCTCCCCCCCCCCTCCCCCCACCCCCGCCACTCATCCAATGGCTCAAAGACCCTCCCTCACTCAGCCTTGAAGACTTTGAAAAGAGCTCATGAGCAAGAATAAGAGGAAGAAGCAAGTGAGGATTGAAAGCTGACAACAACAAGGCCAAGAACAATGAAGGTGACACCTCTATGGATGATGAAGGTGGAAATAATGATGGCAAGATAAAGATTTACAACAACATCAATAGGTCCCATGACAGGATGGAATTGCCCAAGGCTAGTGGAGATGCAACTGAGGAGCACTCAACCGATGGTAAGGGCCCCATGCAACATCCCAAGCTAAAAACAAAGCAAGCTAAATAACTTTCTCCTCCTCCTCCTCCTCCTCCTCCTCCTCCTCCTCCTCCTCCTCCTCCTCCTCCTCCTCCTCCTCCAATACCCCTCCTCCCCACTCCAAAACCAAGCAACCCACACCCAAGCCCTAACCCTAAACCCAACAAGCACAAGGATGGCAACCATGGTGAGATTCCTAAACCCAAATGAGTCTCAGGGAAAAGACTAAAGCAGAGGAAGCACTATCACCTAGTGGCTCTTTGGGAGATCTACAAGTACTAGAAGACCATGGACTTGCTTACCTTGAAAGTTATATTTTCATGCTTAGATCCTTCACTCTAATGGATATCAATTCCACATTAAAAAAGTACCTTGTTGTCCTTTTTGAGGATGTATATATGTGCATGATTCATGCCAAGAAGGTAACCATCATGTAGAGAGACATGCTGTTGCCTAGATGGATAAGAGGGGAGAGAGATTAAACCTACCAAGGGCTTAGAGTTTTTGTAATACACTACAATGCAATGCACTTTGTGGACTTTGACATGTAATGAAAAACCTTTGCTTCTTATTGTGCCTCAAATGTCTCAATTTTTATTTGTGCATGAGAATGTAATGATTAAATTTGCAACATCAATTGAAAACTTAATGATTAAGTAGAATGAGCAATCAATTATTGAGGCAAAAGTCTAGTAAATCTTTCTGCTTTATTAAATGATAAGTTAGCATGCGTCATACAAGCAATGAAGTATAGTATTAAAAAAATTTGGTCAAAAACTTGTTTTTTGACAATCCAAAGTGCTTAGTTTTGGCTCAAAAAGCCCAAAAATCCAAAAAAAAGGTGATGTGAGTAGTGTAGGATGTCTTGGATACCATGATCGTGATTCCATGGTGCGTGAATGGGCAAGACAATTGAGTAGGATTATACTATCACCCTACAGTATTATCCTACCCATTCATGCATTGTGGCACCATGTGCCATGATGTTCAAGGTAACTTGCACTACTCACATCACCTTTTTTTGGCATTTTTGGGTCGTTCTGCCCATTCATGCGACATGGCATCCAAGGCAACTTGCACTACTTAGATTACCTTTTTTGGTATTTTTGGTATTTTTGAGCCAAAACTAAGCACTCTAGCCTATCAAACCACAAAATTTTAATTATATTTTTCACATATGTCATACTCTAAAAATATTAGCATTGATATCAAGTAACTTCAATTTGTAAAATAATCCAACATTATCATAGTTGAATGCTAAAATATAGAAAATATGCTCGAGAGATAGATTGCAAGAAAAAATAATATTTGTATTACAATGCAATGTACAAAGGGCTTTTTCTTTACATGGCTATGCTTGGAATCTTAAGGCTCAATACAAGTCTTAGGTCATTTTTAAGTGCTTGATTTTCTCATGGGCCTCCTTTTGTCTCTTCTTGGCCTCTAACAACAACTCTACCTTGATGCTCTTTTGCATGGCAGCCTAGCTAGCTCTTCCAATCCCCATAGCTTGTAGTATCCTTTCGTACAAGTGTGTACCAAAAATGCACTTCACCAAATCCTTTTTAACAAGAATGATATTGTGTGTATTCGAGGTCATGGTGTATGTAAAGAGCAATTTTGACAAGGCCTTCAGAATAGAGAGCTAAGTCCGTCCGTCTATGGTGAATATGGCATGGACAATGGCTATGTCACCTATGGGGATCCAACCAATGTAATGCCCTATTGAAGCATCCTTCCTAAATGCTTCATGACACTTCTAGAAACTTGGAAAATCGTCAACATTGAGCATGGCCTACATTGACATGAAATTAGCTAAAAATAGTATACATAGAAAAATAAAGTATCTAGATGGACTATTGATACAAGTACTTCCTACTCAACATTGTTGGCAACAAGCTCCAAGGATTTGGTCATGTCCACACTTGACTTGGACTCATCGATCAAGGGGCTTTCTACTCTTTCGAGGACACTTCTCCTACTGTCAAGTTGGCTTGCACTGCCTCAAACTTTTGTGTGCCAACTATTGCATGCTTTGCCAAGTCCATGGCATCTCCAAGAGCTATTAGTGTGCCATCTATGCTTTCCAACTTCAAGTTGTTGTACTCCATAAGCAAATCATCAAACATGAGGGGAAAGTCATAGTGGCAATTTCCAATATTGACAATCCCTCATCCTCCCTAAATCCAAAAAATTATCTACATCATGGAGAAACACAAATTATTTATCATTGATAATGAAGACTTTACTCATGTTATCTATGCAATAGTTTGCATCGATGGTAAAGGGTGCAGCCTCTTGCTCACCTAAGTCCCTCTCTCCTAAGTTTCTATTCATGGCAATTATAGCTCTATTGACCATAAGGTCTAGAGCTTTTACCTCTTCTATAGCCTCTACTTCCTCTCTAGCATTGTCCACACCACCCCCTCTCCCATTGATCCACCTCAAATCTCTTATCATTAGGATAATGGATAAAATGTGCAGACTTTTTTGCGTCCATATTCCCCCTAATGGTAGTAAAAGCCTGAGTATTTTAGGAAAGAATTATTTTTTTACAAAAAGAGAGGCAGTTTGGATGGTATATTCCTTGTAGAAGTTTAGCCATTACCTATTGGTAAAAGGTTTTTTTCCATGTTGATCAGCAAGCCCTATTATTCCTAATTAACAAACCCCAATTGACAACAAGGACTTCCAAGATGGATGTTATTGCCATGGGAATTCAACTATAAGATGATTCATGCCCTTTGCAAAGGGCATAATGGAAAGTTATTTGAGCAAGTTAGAGAATGATGATCTTGAAGCTAGAGTTTCTGATTAGTTGCCAAATTATAAGTTATTTGAGATACAGGTCATGGATCCCAACTCTCACTTATGATCAATTGCTTCATTTCTTGGTTGAACAAGTGATGCATGCACATTTGGCTGCTGCTAATCAAATGAGAAAATTAGCTTTGAACATCATGTCTCATTAGATTATCTTGAATACCTTGTATCAAAGAGGAGTGGATAGCATTCTCAAAAGGTGTCTCCCTAAGTGTGAATAACCTATTGTACTTCATGAAGCCCATGTTGGCTTATCACACATACATTTTTCAACTGAGATTACTAGGAGGAAGATACTACATGTTGGATTATGGTGGCCAACAATCATGAAGGATGCTCACCAATATGTCAAGGAATGCCATGCATTGCTTAATGGAGGGTCACCCATTGGACAAGGATAGAATTAAAGATCACCCTATTTTACCATTGAAACCATTTCAAAGTAGACTTTATGGGACCCATAAAATCTACTACTCAAAGAGACGGCAAGAAGTACACTTTAGGTTGCACAGATTATTGTGTAAAATGGGTAAAGGCCCAAACTTTGAGAGATAATATGACAACCAATGTTGCTAAGTTCATATATTCTAATATTATGACTCAATTTGGCTATCCAATAGAGCTTGTTAGTAATAGGGGGAAGCATTTCCTAAATAAAGTCATTCAAGAACTACTTGCTAAGCATATGATTCTACGAAAAAATTTGATCCCATACCACCCACAAGCTAACGAGAAAGCTAAGAGTTCCAATAAGATTTTTCTCATGGTCCTCAATAAGATTGTTGAAGAGAATAAGAAAGACTAGGATACAAAGTTGGGTTCTGCATTTTGGTCATTCAAGACAACTTTCAAGGTTACCAAGGACTGACTCCTTTCATGTTAGTTTATGGTTTAGAAGCTATTGTGTGTTGAGATTTCTGAAATCACACCTACTTAGCCTCTTTGTATGGAGCAGTGTGGGCTCATGACTAGAATCCCATAAGCACAGTAGGAGAAGTGCTACCATCCCGTTTCCTATAAAGCATTGTACTTTCTCTCTTTTCTAATGCAATGTCATATTACTTTTGTCCTTCATTAAAGTCTCTGTGTCATTGTCAATCTAGACACAAGATTGTGTTTATGAGTCCAAGCTTACATCTTGGAACCTAATTCACTTGTGTAATATTCAATCATGTTAGTGTCTTCATGAACTCACTCTTTCTCTTCCAACCTCCATAGCTTCCACCTCAAGTCATGTTCTAGATCCATGTTTTTACATGGTATCAGAGCCATGGCGAGCATTGCATACATCAATTCAAATCAATATACCTCCCTTCCAATCTCTCTCCAACTCTGTTCATTTTCTTACTCTATCTTCACCAACATTCCATGGCATCCATAGCCAGGCAGTACCAACCTTGCTTGGAGCTCCTATATCTCCACATCCAGGCATTATCTCTACACACTTTCTTCTAAGGAATTGTCCCTGAAGTCAAGATACTTCTATAATCACAAAAATTGTCCACATTAGGCAACTTTGGCATTGCTGTTTTCTCAACTCGTTGCCTCATTCTACGATTGTCTGTGTTCATACAATGGCGTGCTCTCTACGCTATGCAACCTAGTGAAGGATCATGGGGCTTTGGTAGCCTATCTACCAAGCTTCATTTCTATTTTAAAAAATTTGGAAATGATGCACTACAACTCTTGCAATTTTTGAAAAACCAAACTGCCCTACAAACCATAACTATGACTGCCATAGCCAAGAACTCAAAGCTTCATCTTTTCATTATTTTCTCTCTCAAATCTTGACACTTAAACCAAGCCTTTGCCACTCTGATCCACTGAATTTGAAGTTGTCTAGCACTTTTTTTAGCATCAAATCAAGGAGGGGAGACTCTAAAGGTCATTTTGAAGGTCTCAAGCTTCGAGCCACAAGCATCAGTATCTCTTGATACTCATCTAGTGTCTTTTAGCACTTGTGCTTATCAAGTACACTCAAGATCAATTTGAATAGACATTTTTAGCCTTATATTGCCTAGCCCTAATGCTTCAGACATAAACTTGTAAACTCCTAATGTAGCCTTGTACTACAGCCTCTGTACACTTTATGAGGCCCCTGTATAGCCTTTGGATGTCCACCATGTTTGTGGTACCCACATTTAGCCTTTTCTACGACAACCTCCGGTGTTTTGCCATGTTAATGGTATGCCCACACTTTACAGGTGTTGCTCTCACTAAATCCTCTACACACTTTGTACTTCTGGTTGTGATTGAGGAGGGGTGTTGAGATTTCTGCAATCACACCTACTTAGCCTCTTTCTATGGAGCAGTGTGGGCTCAGGACTAGAATCCCATAAGCATAGTAGGAGAATTGCTACCATCCAATTTCCTATAAAGCATGTACTTGCTCTCTTTTCTAATGCAATGTCATAATACTTTTGTCCTTCAATAAAGTCTGTGTATCATTGTCAATCTATACACAAGTGTAATATTTCCACCCAATAAATGTTAGTTGGTCAGTTCAAAAGTTAGTTAGTAAATTAATAAGTTAGTAAGATTACTAACTAAAGACTAACTAAGTAAAAAACTAACTAACGTTAATAATTAAGGATTTCTATTTAATTAAAAATATATGTTAAAAATTTTGACAGTCATAAATCTGATATTTTTCTCGGATTGACAAGGACCGTGGCCACCCTTCACATAAGTTACAATGTGAACAAGACTTATGAGCTATATTAATCACTAGTATTAACGTGTATAGTTTGGATGGTTCAAAAATATTAGATTTTGGGCAAAACTAGTATATTTTAGATATTATCCTAAAAAAAGATATGGAGATTTTTAGAACTGGATGTCATTTAAAAGAAATGACAAGTGATGTTTTAGTTAGTTTTGGAAATTTTATAAAAATAAAAATAAAGAAATTGAATGGCAAAATCGCACGCGCCACGATCGCAGTCCATAGGTAGTAGACAGCACTTCGAACAGAGAAAAGAAGGAGTGAATTGAGAGCTTTCTAAACAACTGTCTCGAAGTTTTACCCCCCTTTCAGAGCCAATGGAACCATCAGATTTATTATCTAACCATCAAATCACTGATCTTTCCAAGATCCCCCTCCAAAAAGAGCTCCACTTCTCAGCCACAAGCCCTCTTCTCTAATTCACTATAAATATGAGGCATGGGGAGGCACAAGAGAGCATAAGAAGACCCCAAGAGGCTATAAGAGAGAGGTAGAGAAAGAGAGGTAGAAGGGAACCCCTTCAAAAGGCTGCCAGAAGAAGCTAGAGAGAGAGAGAGAGAGAGAGAGAGAGAGAGAGAGAGAGAGAGAGAGGAAGAGAGGAAGAGAGTTAGCTCAATTCCCTTGTCTCGATCTTTAACTAAGCCATATTCTCTTACGCTCTCTCATCTCACCACCTTCCCTATCTCTCGAACCACTAGTGGACAATGGCTCCAAAGCAACAAAGTGGAAAAACCATGGGGACTAACGCAACCAGTCAAGCAATGGGTATTGCCAATGATATGGGAGTGCGCAAGGTTGCGGGAGTTGCCACTACCAACTAAACATCGGGTGTGGCTAATGCAAGCCCAAGTAAAGACAAAACTCCTAATGTCGTCATGCTACCAAAGCAAGTTATTCATTACTAGATTGTTATTTTGCTATATAAGATAATTACATAAGATATTAGCTTCCATATTCTTCCCTTACACAAATTGATAACTCATCTAGAAAACATATTAGTACAAGCATAAACAATTAATCGCTATGATTTGTAGCTAGGTTAATTGAGATTCTAAGTCATATAATCATGTTAGAATTAATTGCCAAAGATGATTGTACATATGTCTTTATGCTCATTCGATATAGCTATGGTCAAATGCGACAAGATTAAGAGTTGACTAGAGATGGTTATAGAAACTGATTGTCTATTCAAGAGTCCTATAGGCCATCTCGTTGAGTTATTGGTATAATATATTTCTTTAAGGAATTTCTCTTATGTTGCGTAAGATAGCCCAAACGAAAAATTCATGCCTTGCTTAACATGTTATAAGAGATGTACTCAACACTTATTTATGGGGAGGAGAATCCTCATTAGAATGTAAGGTTACCTTAGGATAAGGTCTACCTTGGCTGTGTGAAGCTGTGAATCGCATGATGGGGTGATTGTCATTGCATCATTTGATATATATTTGAAAGGATTGTTTGTGTTTGCTAGAATCTAGATCTCTGATTGAAATTATTTTCAAATAGAATAAAAGGAAGGATTGCGCTAGGCTACCCCCAAGCTAGTGGCGAGACCCTACTCCAAGGGGGTCATGATTATCGCTACGAGAGGCTTGGACCGGCTCCGTAGGCAAAATGTTTGTCATAGTAGAGATAGTCTCAAATAGTAGGAAATGTAGGTGCTAGAGGGGGCTTTGGCTATAAATCCTACATTGTTCTTAGAATCTGATGAGCCCCTTCGTGACCCGGGATGGGATCCTAGAACCCTAAATACTAGTTACAAGCGTGGAATCTTGGTGGAAAAAATATCCTCGTGGAATTCTGTGTATCTTCAACTGGGTCGGAAATAAATGGAATTTGTGGTGCCATGTGATTTGGACCAGTTACTTCTGTTGGACAGAAGGGATACATAAATTCTCCTGTATGGGCGGGAGACAAAGATTAACTTGAAGATAAGTTAAGGAACTTGTTTGAACTTGTTTGTCAATAGACTGATTTACTCTGTTTTTGTGTCTATGCTATAAGTTATGTGAATGAACCCTGTTCCCTAAAAGGCTTAATTAATGAAGCTGACTTTAAGTGTCACACATAAATGTGGTAGGACCTAATTAGAAAACTAAAGCTATTTAAGGGAAGCGGGTGGGCGGAACCTCGGACGGGTCCGTCCTATGGCAGGGTGGTCCCAGAGAACTGGGAGGCTTCTCACAAGGTTTACCATCTTTGACCTTAGGAATTGTTAGGATAGAACCCCGATTCATGACGTTTTAGGGGATCGGAATGGGACTATGCCCTACAGGCAAAGAGGTTGAGTGCACATCCCTCTCGTTTTCCATTCTCTTTGAACCAAGTGCGGCATGGATCTGCTTCGGATTGGGTATCTTTGCGTAAAGTAGGATGTCCAAAACCCAACGCTAGAATGCTGTCAGGAGACCTTGATAACTAGGAACCCAAATTTTAGGTCGATCCTAGTGGGTTTGGCCGCGAACGTTTCGTTGCGAGGTGGATTCGGGAAACCCTAGGCAATAAAACTCAGAACATTCCATGGGAGTGCCAGGCAGCAACGCTTAGATTCGTTTCTTGATAGACCACTAAAAGCATGCCTGGACAGTCGATGAGCGGGCACCTCATAGTCGGTATCAGAGTGAAACTTTGTAATGATGTGTGATTGAGTAATGTATTGTTCATAGACATATCCTAAATAGAATAAACTAAATGGTATGACTTGATTGTTAGGCACCTCCTACACCCACAAATATTGACATGCAAGAGAAGAAATTTCTTCTTACGCAAATTAAGGCACCTGAGTTTGATGGAAAATGAATAAGATGTCGCAGGAGAGGCAAAGATATGGATTGAGTCAATGGGTGATTATTTCTCTACTTCGGGAACCGCCTCCATGGATCAAGCAATGATAGCCAAACTTAATCTAGTTGGCCGGGCTCAGTTATGGTGGAAGCAATGGTGCAAGGATCAAGGTATTTTCAAAGCCGCTGTCACTTGGGCTCAGCTAAAAGATGTTGTATGTGGATGGTACCTTCCGCCAAACTACCAGACTTTGAAGATGAATGAATTCTTCAAGCTAAAGCAACTAGAATTGACATTGGAAGCTTACTACTCAAAGTTTGTAACCCTACTAAAATACGCACCCCCAATGGATATTGGGCAGCAAGTATCCAAGTTTTGCCTTGGCCTAAACACTCCTTTGAACCACCGTCTTGAAGCAATGCATCCAACGGACTTGGAGGATGCATTACTCCGAACGAATCCAATCGTCCAAGAACTTGGATTGGGAAATTGTGACAAATATATTTTCCAAGATCAGGGAAAGAGATGCCACATGTGTGGAGAGATAGGTCACATCCATAGGAGATGTCTCTACCGTCGATGTTTCCACTATAATGAGCTAGGACACATCCAAGCAGACTGCCTTGATCTAAGTCCAAAAGACATTGAGCCTCCAAGAAAACGAAGCTACATAGGTGCAGTCTATGGATATATAGAGGAATCAAATGAAGACAAAGACCTAGAACCAACAACACCTCTTCAGGATGACTAGAAATCCTAGAAATTTTATTGACATGAAATACAACTTGTATTGGAATAAACTTTACTCTTGTAACTATAGTTAACCTGAGTAATATGAGTTGCATCTATTTTGAGCCTAGAACTTGCAAATGATTAGAGATACTCTAGCAAGGAATGACAGTTATAACGTGCAATTAATTTCTCTTAAGTCATTTCTTCTCAACTAATATAGATTGGGTCTTACTAGAATGTCGAAGCTTGGAAGTATTCTTTAGTATTACAAGCAAATCCAATTGTCCATGGAGCTCTGTCCCGAACTAAGAAGAGGACAATCTAGGAACGTAGTTCGAAGATAAAGGATCACTCCAATCTGGTAAAAGGATCCTATGACAATTTGGTCTAAAGAAGAAAATCCTACCAAGGACAACCAGGAATCTTGTGACCACAAGTGATAAGGTTCTACTATGTTTCTATTGTTAGGTCATTTCAAAAGGGAATGTCCAAAGCACCCTAAACACCAATGCTCAGAGTGCCACAACATTGGATATAACTACATCAATTGTCCCAACAGAACTCGAAGAGAACTTGAGCTTACAAGAAATGAAGTTGTACAAGCTCCACTGATCTAGAATATACCAGGTGCTTAGGAAAAACCTAGAAGATATCCATGAGATGTAACTATAATAAATTTTCTCTTGTAATCAAGACTTAGATATGTCAAATACAATAGGTTGTTGTTTCAAAAGACCGCATGTGTGTGAATAATCAAAGTAGCACAGCAAAAGCATGGTGGGCCAATAACCCAGAGGTTCCAAAATGATACCCCCAATTTCTCTCAAGATGAGGACATCTCAATTTCTCCAAGGGGAGGAGGATGTAATATTTTCACACAATAAATGTTAGTTGGTTAGTTCGGAAGTTAGTTAGTAAATTAATAAGTTAGTAAGATTACTAACTAAAGTAAAAAAACTAACTAACGTTAATAATTAAGGATTTCTATTTAATTAAAAATATATGTTAAAATTTTGAGAGTCGTAAATCCGATATTTTTCTCAGATTGAAAGGACCATGGCCACCCTTCACGTAAGTTACAACGTGAACAAGACTTATGAGCTATATTAATCACTAGTATTAATGTGTATAGTTTGGATGGTCCAAAAATATTAGATTTTGGGCAAAACTTGTATATTTTAGATATTATCCTAAAAAAAGATATGAAGATTTCTAGAACTAGATGTCATTTAAAAGAAAAGACAAGTGATGTTTTAGTTAGTTTTGGAGATTTTATAAAAAGAAAAATAAAGAAAAGTGAATAGCAAAATCGCACGTGCCACGATCACAGTCTGCAGGCAATAGACAACACTTCGAATAGAGAAAAGAAGAAGAAGTGAATTGAGAGCTTTCTAACCAAGTTTCTTGAAGTTTTACTCCCTTTCAGAGCCAATGGAACCATCATATTTATTATCCGAGTATCAAATCACTAATCTTTCCAAGATCCCCCTCCACAAAGAGCTTCACTTCTCAGCCACAAGCCCTCTTCTCTAATTCACTATAAATATAAGGCATGGGGAGGCACAAGAGAGCATAAGGAGACCTCGAGAGGCTATGAGAGAGAGGTAGAAGGGAACCCCTTCAAGAGGCTGTGAGAAGAAGCTAGAGAGAGAGAGAGAGAGAGAGAGAGAGAGAGAGAGAGAGAAGAGAGAGAGGAAGAGAGTTAGCGCAAAACCCCTGTCTCGATCTTTAACTAAGCCATATTCTCTTATGCTCTCTCATCTCAAATCTACTCCATATTCCCTATCTCTCGAACCACTAGTGGACGATAGCTCCAAAGCGACGAAGTGGAAAAACCATGGGGACCAATGCAACCGATCAAGCAATGGCGGGTATTGCCAATGATACGGGTGTGCGCAAGGTTGCGGGAGTTGCCACTACCAACAAAACATTGGGTGTGGCTAATGCAAGCGCGAGTAAAGACGAAATTCCTAATGTCGTCATGCTGCCAAACCAGGTTATTCATTACTAGATTATTATCTTGCTATATAAGATAATTACATAAGATATTAGCTTCCATATTCTTCACTTACACAAATTGATAACTCATCTAGAAAACATATTAGTATAAGCATAAATAATTAATCGCTATGATTTGCAGCTAGGTTAATTGAGATTCTAAGTCATAGAATCATGTTAGAATTAATTGCCAAAGGTTATTGTACATATGTCTTTATGCGCATTCGATATAGTTATGGTCAAATGCGACAAGATTAAGAGTTGACTAGAGATGGTTATAGAAACTGATTGTCTATTTAAGACTCCTATAGGTCATCTTGTTGAGTTATTGGCATAATATATTTCTTTAAGGAATTTCGCTTATATTGCGTAAGATAGCCCAAACGGAAAATTCATGCCTTGATTAACATGTTATAAGAGATGTACGCAACACTTATTTATGGGGAGGAGAATCCTCATTAGAATGTAAGGTTACCTTAGGATAAGGTCTATCTTGGCTATGTGAAGCTGTGAATTGCATGATGGGGCGATTGTCATTGCATCATTTGATATGTATTTGAGAGGACTATTTGTGTTTGCCTGAATCTAGATCTCTGATTGAAATTATTGTCAAACAAAATAAAAGGAAGGATCGCGCTAGGCTATCCCCAAGCTAGCAGTGAGACCCTACTCCAAGGGGGTCATGATTATTGCTATAAGAGGCTTGGACCGGCTCCGTAGGCAAAAGGTCTATCAATAGGGATAGTCTCAAACAATAGGAAATGTAGGTGCCAGAGGCGGCTTTGGTTGTAAATCCTACATTGTTCTTAGAATCTGACGAGCCCCTTCGTGACCCAGGATGGAATCCCAGATTCCTAAATACTGGTTACAAGCGTGGAATCTTGGTGGGCAGAATACCCTCGTGGAATTCTGTGTATCTTCAACTGGGTCGAAAATATATGGAATTTGTGGTTCCATGTGATTTGGACCAGTTACTTATGTTGGACAAAAGGGATACATAAATTCTCTTGTATGGGTGGGAGACAAAGATTAACTTGAATATAAGTTAAGGAACTTGTTTGAACTTGTTTGTCAATAGATGGATTTACTCTATTTTTGTGTTTGTGCTATAAGTTATGGGAATGAACCCTAAACCCTAAAAGGCTTAATTAATGAAGCTGACTTTAAGTGTCACACATAAATGTAGTAGGACCTAATTAGACAACTAAAGCTATTTAAGGGAAGCGGGTGGGAAAAACCCCCAACGGGTCCGGTCCTACGGTAGGGTCCCAGAGAATTGGGAGGCTTCTTACAGGGTTTACCATCTTTGACCTTAGGAATTGTTAGGATAGAACCCCGATTCATGACATTTTAGGGGACTGGAATGGGACTATGCCCTACAAGCAAAGAGGTTGAGTGCGCATCCCTCTCGTTTCCCATTCTCTTTGAACCAAGTGCGGTATGGATCTGCTTTGGATCCGGTATCTTTGCGTAAAGTAGGATGTCCAAAACCCAACGCTAGAATGCTGTCAGGAGACCTTGATAACTAGGAACCCAAATTTTAGGTCGATCCTAGTGGGTTCGGCCGCAAATGTTCCATTGTTATAATATCCCCCGTGCCCCCGTGCCTTCCCCCATAAGAACCCCTCCCCAATTTTTTCAAATTTAAAAAAAAAATTTACTCTCTCTCTCTCTCCACCTACCGATTGCATGGCGGGGAGAGAGAGAGTGAGTGAGTAAGAGGAAGATAGGGGGGCATGCAGCCCCCCAGGTGGGAGGGGTGGTGGCCATACCACCCTCCTCCCCCTCTTTAAAAGGGAAGGCTTCCCCCTCCCTCCGACAGCGCAGCCTTCCCCCTCCCTCGACAAGCTGAGAGTATTGTCCTGCACTTGAGGACCCAAACTGTGTATATATTTTGGTGCAGATATTATGTGAGTGCTGGTGCATACTTAAATATTATGTAGTTAAAAGACCGCGGGCTGGTTTCTCATAACAATGCGTGGATGAAGCAAAGTTGTCCATGTTGAGAAGAAGTACACGCGTGAAGGTGTATGTGACATCCTTTGCATTGTGACTACACGACGTAACATAATTGAACACAGAGACACTGTACTATCGGTAGTAGCTAGTAGCTATTGGACCTGGGTGATGAGGACAGTGTACTTTTCATGGCCATTCGTGTGGTGCTTACCACAATTGATTGCAATGGTATTAAGGCAGAGTGTAATAGGGAATCGTGTGAATGGGTCAGGGTGATAGGTCTAACCTTAGGCAAGACAAGCTCCCTAGGTATGTCTTGCCCTTGATGTGCCCTGAACAATTGTGGGTGATGTTAAGGGGCTAGGGGACTAGGGACAGAGTCAGCCAACCAAGGTCATTAGACACACCTAATTTGAGGACCCCTAGGTGCTGTGTTGTGATCATGGGTTCTTCTTATCTTTTCGTTCTTTTTCTTTCTTTCTTTCTTTTTCTGTTTTCTTTTTTTTTCCATTTTTATGCTTTTTTTTCTTTCTTTCTTTCTCTTTTTTTTTTTGACTTGCCTGAGTACAACCATTGCAATATGTTGAGGCTATCAGCCTTTCAATGGGTTGGGAAATGTCAAGCTTCGAAGGCTCAGGAAATGGATATTACAGTGATGATTGTGCCCTAGCCTCGTTGCTAGAGAAGTAGTTGTTGAGATGGGGAGATACACTTGAGATATTGCAAACCTCTTTGCGACACGCGATGTTGGTACAATTGAGGTAACAAGTGTCGTGAGCTAACTGTAGAGCTTGACCCAGAAAGAGAGTGTAGCCCATGACTATGCTTTGGGTCATGCGATGTGGGCACTCGCAAGGGTGATTTTTCGCATTCGGCAACGTGGCTTTGTCACGGTTCTTTGTGAGGTTGGTGGTCTTGCGGTGACTTGGGCATTGAACATGTTTGCACAAAGACCTGTGTCATCCTGCATCCACTTGTCACTTCATGAGAGTATATGCAAGTCGCATGCGTCAAGTACAATGAACGAATGCAATCATGTCAAGATATTACTTTTTCAAAATCCTATGATGCTGATTGCGATGGCTATTCCGATGCTTGTTAAAGACGTGGCATATTTTAGCAATAGGTAAGGGAAGTGAGAGCGGAATTTAGGTGACGGGAAGTGCTTAAAAATAGCTAAAAATTATGAAGATCAAGGGAAAAATATTCACTGTCAAAGGCGGCGGCTCGATCTAGGACGATTTTAAGCGCCAAAGTGCTTTAAAGGCGCCCGAGCGACACTTGGTGATTTTTCATAATTTTTCAGACAGTCATGCGGGTTGACACAAGCTACTGGCCAATGCGGGATGCTAAGCCAGACGCCCAGGATTTTTCAGAGCTCAATTCGGAGTCCGGACAGGGAAATGGCCAAGGAAACGGTCAAGATATGAAAAGGTGGACACTTGGGAGGCCAAATTTGAGCATGCCTTTTGAGTTTGGACCCCCCCCAAAAATTTTATGCACCTTATGAAGCAAAAAACGTGGAGAGAGAATGAAGAGGAATGAAAAAACGTGATCAACAGAGGGCGCCATTTTTTTTCGCCATGAATGGATGAGAGGCATCATGGCTGCTGCAAACAACCCCCCCAATGGATTATGGGGCTTCATTCCCCTCTGTCTGTGGACTCTATCGCCGCCTCTCGCCCGAGAAATGGTGGTCTCTATGAAGAATTCTGATTTCAGTCTTTCTCTCTCCTCCCTCTCTCTCTTCTAAAGGCAAGTTCATGTGGGGAGAAGAAGGAAGAAGAAAGAATGGTGGAGGCTTGTCCGGCATGGATCGGATTGCTATACGGGCTGAGAATGGTGATTTGTGATGTTGCTGGACATGAAATGCTGCTGTTTTCCAAATCTACAGCCATGGATACAAAACCCGAAACACGCAAATAAGCGGTAATTTAAGATTTTCAAAGGAAATTTGAGTTTTTATGGCTTTTGATGGATGAAATGGTGTTCATGTGGGATAATAATTGTTCATGATGCTGTTTTATATGAGTTCTTGCTGGTCATGATCAAAAAATCAGAAAAATATGCATTTTGTGGTTCAAAATAATATGATAAAACACGTAAAACATGAAAAACAAGGGAAAATGAGGGTTTTTGGCATAAAAATGGAAAAATGGATAGGAACATCAACTAAATTCTCATTTTTCTGCAAGAAGGAACTAAGGGCCACAGCCCATAACCTGTTTTGAATTTCCAGCAATTAAATAATGCAAGAAAATAAGGGAAAATACAAGAAAATGGTGGGAAAACCCTAAAAAATAGGGAAAAAATACATTTTGGGTTCCGAAAAATAAGGATAAATAAGAACAATGGTTGTGAATGTTTGTGGGGACTGAAGCATGAGGATTTGCCTCAGTTCAACCCCACCTTCTTGTTCTAGTGTGGTTTTTCTCGTTTTTTATACATAAAATGATGTCAAAATACCCTATACACCTATCCAACGATGCACTATTTAAACGGGGAAGGGTAGAGAAGTTGAAATATGTCTAAATGCCGTGTGAAATGATGGGAAAGTTGCTGATTTCTATGCATAGCATTTAGGGCGGATGATAATTAAAATTAAGAGCTTAGTAGCACGAGGATCACCTCGGTGCTAGGCCCATGCAACGAAGCACGAACGGTAGTTGGAAACCATTAAAAGAATGTTTTCGCACTTGTGCACGATACTGTTTTGCTAAATGTTTGAGCACTAGACATTCACCAAATGCATGGAGCATGAAAAGATTTAAGAGTATCAGTGGTTAGCTCCTGGACATGCATTGCAATTGATTTTGGAACATGACCTACGTTGAGAGGCAGTGAGATACCCATGCTGTAGGCTAGTTGAGGGTTATAGGGGAAGTCAAGTAAGGACAATGGTACATTCCTGGATACGTTTATTTGGTACCTTGAGTGACGTTTGTGCGAAATGTCTAAATGTTGAGCGGCGCATCGAGGGGCCAATCCCCGAGGTGTAGGAGAGTCGCAGAGGGTTGACGGCATTCAGCCGTAGGAGGAACCCCATGTGCATGTGATTCGAGCCTTTTGGCTATGTGAAAGGGACTCCCTCTGAGGAGTAATATTGGGTTAGGATTAGTTGGACTACAACGTATTACAAACGCAATGTTTAGGAAGGCAGAGATTTTGATAGACGCTCCTGGCCGCGAGGCCGAGGGGTTGTCTTGCGCATAGTGACGAGGTCCGGCTAGTGCATGAGCCAGTGCCGGCCCGTTTTTAGGTCCATCAGTGGTGCGTCTGCCGGGAGCTGCTTAAAAGTGGCGGTTCTCGAATCCTGGTTTTCTAGGGACCAACTAGCAGTTTATGCCAAAGGATACTGAGATCGACCCGTTATTTATTGATAAGCATCGTCTAGCAGAAATCCAAAAGCAAGAAAGAGACGAGAGAGCTAGGCGACGTGCTGAAATCTTTAGGAGATATTCCCCTAAGCGGAGCGGTGCTGAACCCTTACGAGGGAGTGGATCTAGTGGTCTTAGGACCCCAAGCAGTAAGTTAGGAGAAGGTGGAAGCTCTAGTGCTCCCCTTCCTTCCTTAAGCCAGTCCACGTCAATTGCGGGAGGTGTAACCCCACCGTTCCCTATTCCTAGTGCAAACCCAATCCGCGTCATGGCGCAGCCTATTGCAATTCCAGCAGGAACGACGGATTTGCCGGCTCTAGGTTACCCGCTACCCATTTTTAATGGGTTAGTTGAGGAAGATGCGGAACTCCACATTAGGGAGTTTCAAAAGCTGATGTTTAACTGTCGCATTCAAGAAGAAGGGCATTTAATGATGTTCTTCAATATGACTCTCAAAGGAAGAGCCGCTATATGGTATCATGGTTTAGAAGCCGGAACTATATTGAACATTGATGCATTTTATGGAGCTTTTCGAAGGGAGTTTGCCCCTGAAAGGGGTGGGCAATATTGGTTGCGTGTACTCAACGTGACCCGCCAAGATCCACACGAGGATATTCGTGCTTATGCGAAGAAGATAAAAGAGGTCTTCCGTAAGTTGGACACCTCTATCCCTATCCCCGCAGTTGCCCAATTGCAATATTTCCTACATGGTTTGGACTTTAATATCCAATTGCAGTTGAGTAGTGTCCCCTTGGGGGATATAGATACTGCCATTACACGAGCACAAGAGGTGGAATCCCGACTACAAGCAGCCTATGCTTCTAGAGGCAATTCGAACATGGGTTTAGTATTGGGAAACAATATGGCAATAGCCAATGGCAGTAGTGGCCAAGGGATAGCGATGGCTAACCCTAATGGGAGAGGGAACATGATGCAGAATGTGCCTTTATTACCAGCTCCCCCTAGCATGTCGATGCCTACGGGCAGTCAAATGGCTCCAAATAGTGGAGGCCAGGCGGTCAATTCTAATCCCATGCCTGTGGTTCAACAACCAGTGCCTAATCGAATTGTTAGGCCGATGGAGCGACATGGTAATGACCAAGGCTATGAGTCGAGTTCTTCCAATGTTCTTGGCGAGGTTAAGGACATGATGAAGCATTATACCGACATGATTACGGAGCAGTATCGACAAATAGCTGTTGATGTCAACTTCCTTAAAAAACAACAAAATTTGATAGGAAGTAGATACCCGGAGGAGGGTGCACCGTCGAGGTTTAGTTGCAAGTGGTGTGGCGGGCAGCACTATCCAAGAAATTGCCCAAATGTTAAGTGCGACATTTGTGGAAAATCCGGCCATCTAGCAGCTACTTGCTGGAGTAAGATCAGTTCCCTCCAGCGTGGCAGTCGGCAACCAGGGCCTGTTAATCATCGTGCTCAAGGAAATGATTCCCAGCCAGAAAATGGGCCTAAACAAATACTTCAACGACCAAAGACTACAGTGGAAGAATTACCAAGTGGTAGTGGGGTTAGTTTGATTGAGGCTGTACGCGTTAATGATGCTGAAACCTCTAATCTACGAGCTGTCCTTACAAGAGGTAAAAAGGGTAGAGAAGCCGACATGGATAAGCCTGTCGACGGAAACCCTAAACAAGGCGACAAAGGAACGCAAGTTTTGGATCCTGCCCTAGAAGGGGGACCTTTGAAGCCCGTAGAGAGTAAAGCCGATAAGGAAGCACCAAAGAAGAAGGTGAAAGTTAAGAAAGAGGCAATAAAGCCAGTTCAGCGACCTAAAGAGCGGATGGTTTGGCGTGAAAAGCGAGCTCTATCGAACTATCATGAATTCGATTTGGCGGGCTCTCTTTGCGAAGTCAAGCCGGATGTGAACCTCTTACAGCTTATTAAGCTTTCCCCAGGAGTACGTAAGGAATTTAGAAAGATCCTGCGTACCGGGTATATCGTAGAACCTTTGGGTATTGCGCGAGTTGGTGATGACTGGTTCGAGCATGCTGAGAAGCATTGCCCAAGGGTTGCAGCCTATGTCGATGGGATATTAGTAGATTATGCCATTGTCGACACAGGATCATCTGTTAACATTATGAGTTCTGAACTGATGGAAAGGTTGGGTCTTGCGATTCAGAAAGATACTTCCACAATTCTCAGAATGGCAGATGACAGTTTGAGACAGCCGGAAGGCTGCATTACTAAGGTCCATGTCACTGTTGCAAATGTAGAATGCCTGTTGGACTTTAGGGTGATTCGTTTTGCAGGGCGGCCAAGTTACCAAGTATTACTTGGACGACCTTGGATCTTGCAAGCGGATTGCCAAGTGGATATACCCGCCGGTCGATTGTTATTCGGCAGAGGTGCCCAGCGTGTGGTGGTTGATGCTTATCCTGAGTCCCCGCAGAGTGAGAGAGCTCCTCTATCTTCTACAGAATTGGAGACATTAGAAGATTTATCTGCTAGTGAGACATCATCGAGTGATGAGTCCAAAGAGGGATCCACCACGGAGGACATCTATCAGATCACTTTGAACGAGCCGATAGAGGCCCAAGATCGTATAAGAGATGCAGATGTTATCGAGCTAGACCTTGGTACGCTTGATGATTCGCGGCCAATCAAATTAGGCTCTATGCTCAGCTCAGCAGAAAGGGAGGACTATGTGGCCTTGATCCAGGAATTCCGTGATATCTTTGCCTGGAGTTATGATGAGTTGAGAGGCATCCCTCCCAGTCTTGCTGTTCATACAATTCCGTTGAAAGAGGGCAGACGTCCTGTACGGCAGAAAGTAAGGCGTATGCCTTTCGAATTGAGGGACGGGCTGTTTGAAGAGTTAGAGAAGCTTCGAAAAGCGGGTTTGATTTTTCCTGTGCAACACACGGAATGGTGTTCGCCAGTTGTGATTAGAAAGAAGAAGAATAATCAGATCCGTTTATGTGTAGACTTTAGGGAGCTGAATAAGCAGACAGTTAAGGACTACTACCCATTGCCATTTATTGACCAGATTTTGGATCAATTAGCGGGTAGGGAGATATATTCGTTTATGGATTGCTTTGCAGGATACAACCAAATGGCAATTGCAGAAGAGGACAAGTTGAAAACAACTTTCATTACCGTATTTGGTACTTTTGCGTACCATGTGATGGCCTTTGGTTTATGCAATGCGCCTGGTTCGTGGCAACGAACAGCCGATAAGACATTCGGTGACATATCCCCTGACGAGTTGAGGGTGTTTATTGATGACTTAGGGGCCGCCACCGTGAGGGAAAGGCAGTTGATCATTTTGAGAAAATGCTTTGAGCGCTGTAGACAATTTTGCATTGCCCTAAACCCACGGAAGTGTGCTTTTGGAGTACCTTATGGGCTATTGCTGGGCCATGTGGTCAGTTCGGTAGGAATTGCGACAGACCCCGAGAAGGTGAAAGTTATAGTTGCCATGGGTCCACCACGCACTCCGAAAGAAGTTCATAGCTTTCTGTCTTCGGTTGGTTACTACCGTAGATTCATTAATGCCTTAGCAGAAAGAACGTTGCCACTTACAAATTTATTGTCCTTTAGCTGTTCGTTTGTATGGGGTGACCCTTGTAAGGTAGCATTTGAGGATGTGAAACAAGAGCTAGCCAGAGCGCCCGTTTTAAAAGCACCTAAAAGAGGTGAGGTGTTTTATATATTCTCAGCAGCCACCATGTATAGTATCAGCTGCTGTTTAGCCCAAATTTGGGAAGAGAAGTGGTACCACCCGATTGCTTTTGCTAGTCGGAAGCTGGGGGTATCCGAAATCAATTACACCTACATGGAGAAGCTGTGTCTAGCGATGGTCTTTGGGGCCAAGAAATTCAGGCATTACATTCTCTATGAGAAAGTCGTACTTTATACGAAGGCGGAGGGACTTCGACTATTGATGAATAAGTTACAGCCGCCTGATCGTTTAGCGAAGTGGTTGATCACTTTGCAGGAATTTGATTATGAAATCAAGAGTAAGCCACCAAGGTTGCAAGGCATCGTGGAATGTCTAGTGGACTTTGGGGAGCCGAAAGAATCTGTGGCTGAAGGTAGTGACATGGAGATGATATTTAAAATAGATACGGCATCTATTCCCTCCTGGTATGCTGCAATAACGCATTATTTATCAACAGGAGAGGCGGGATCCGAATTATCTAAGGCTGAGAAAAGGAAAATTAAGCAGCAAGCGTTAAAGTTTGCTTTGATCGCAGGTACATTATATCGGCAAGGGGTTGATGATATCTATCGCCGATGTGTGATGCCTGACGAGGTGCCATTCATTTTGGAGGAGTGCCATGATTCTGCTTGCGGTGGCCATTTTGCTGGACGGCTTACAGCACAAAAGGCTTTAAGAGCAGGTTATTGGTGGCCTGCCATCTTCCAGGATGCGTTTGCGTATGTTAAGCGATGCGATATTTGCCAACGACATGATAGTCGAGAGAATAGGAAACGACCACTCACCCCTATTATGGCGATACTTCCATTTGAGAAGTGGGGAATAGACTTTGTGGGTCCTATTACTCCGTCATCGACTACGCAAAAGCGGTACATCATTGTAGCAACTGACTACTTCACAAAGTGGTCAGAAGCACGTGCAACAAGGAAAGATGATGCTAAAGAAACTGCTAGTTTCCTTTTAGAGCAGATAATATGCCGGTTTGGTCCACCGAAAGAATTAGTGTCGGACCGCGGAACTCATTTCCTGAATAAGGTGATCAAAGGTTTGACAGAGTTGTGGAACATCAAGCATAACAAGACAACCCCATATAATCCGCAAGCCAATGGTCAGGTTGAAAGCACCAACAAGCAGCTTGTGGGCATCCTGTCCAAAACTGTGTCGGAAAAGAAACGGGATTGGGATAAAAAGTTATACGTGGCAGTGTGGGCCTATAATACGACTTTCAAACGAGCCACTGGCCATACCCCGTTCAAGTTAGTATATGGGGAGGAGTGTGTCTTGCCTTTAGAGATTGAGCTGCCGACTATTCGGTTTGCCATCAATCATTCTTTGAGCGATGAAGACGCTCTTTTTGAGCGCTTGACGACATTGGCACATTTAGATGAGCTTAAGTTGCAGAGCTTGTTGCACCAAGAAGTGGCGAAACGCCGAATGAAGAAGCTACACGACCTTAAAGCCAAGAAGTACACCTTCAAGAAAGGACAGCTTGTTCTGTATTATGATGCACGACGTGAATTATTCCCAGGCAAGCTAGAACCCAAATGGGATGGGCCCTATAAGATCGTTAGGATAGGAAAGAATAAATCTACAGTGTTGTTAGCTGACCTTGAGGGGATAGAATTTAAAAATAAGGTTAATCTTAATAAGATTAAACCTTATTACTTCTGATTGCACTAATGCTATGACTGCCTTGCAGGTCTAGGAAAGATCGATCAAACATCTGCAAGGAAATCGTGATAGAGGTTGATGGGTCGTCTGATCCCTTATTTAGAACACCCATATTTGGAACAAAGATATCATCAGGGAAAGCTCATTTGGTGGAGCAAAGGATACAAGGTGATTGAGCAAGAAGGCGGGACATTCATTTGGGAAATCAAGGTCTTCTGCCATCACTGCCTACAACTTTTGACGAGCATCCCTGTTGAATTCAATGATGATGGAGGGATGGAGCCTACAGTCCACCCGTTGAATATGCTGAATTTCGATTACCATAATTACGAGTAGAGTTCAGGATGGCAGAATATGTAAACCCTTTATGGACGTACACCTTGTACTTTGATGGGGCGTCCAGGGGTGCATGCAAAAAAGGAAGTGTAGGAGTTGTCATCCGCGACCCCCGACGACGCATTGTCATGAAGTTAGCTGCTTATCTCGGGGCGAATTTTACCAATAATATGGCAGAATACAAAGCCCTGATTATGGGTTTGAATATTGCAAAGAAGGGTGGTATCCGCCAGTTGTTGATAAAAGGGGACTCTCAGTTGGTTTTAAATCAACTCAATGGGACGTACATGGTGCGGAACCCGATCCTTTGTATGTACCATCATACTGCCATAGCCCTGCTAGACGAATTCGATAGAGTGTCTTTTCAGCTGATTCCACGGAATTGGAATCAGTTTG
The DNA here is from genome assembly GCF_053477565.2 of Lygodium microphyllum. Lineage (NCBI taxonomy): Eukaryota > Viridiplantae > Streptophyta > Polypodiopsida > Schizaeales > Lygodiaceae > Lygodium > Lygodium microphyllum. Next base: position 17,236,223 of record NC_141154.1, on the reverse strand, counting down.
CCGATTCATTGGCTAATCTTGCGTATGAAGAGGACCTCTTCTTTAATTGTGGCCCTTGTCCCGATATATCTATTGATGGTGAGACAGGACCTGGTCGTTTGTGGGGTATGCTTTCTGAACATGCCCTCTTTGGCAGACGATGGTTAATTTGGGTGATGCAGAGGGTAAGCGAGACTCATCTACCTTTATTATCGGGGACCCATAGACTGATTAGACGACATGTGATGCGAACACCTCTTGCGATATACGCAGGAGGGATAGGTCATAATTTAATGCACCTAGTTTAGGGCTACGAGCCTTTGTTCCCCTGGGAATGGTATGCTTTGATGTCTATCATAATTGTTTCCAGGAGGATGTTATGCATAGTATTGTTTTATTTCATTAGGCCAAGAGGGCCGATTTAGTTTTGTAGCAAAGTCATGTCTGATTTCATTAGGCCAAGAGGGCCATTTCCCTGTCTAGTGCGGGTGCGTTTAATTGGGTTTTGGTTTAGTGTTGTGCTGGACAGGTTTCGCGGGTTGTGGAATTTTGTGGAGCCTGGAGGAGCCTTTGCTGCGATGGAAGCTTCTTGTGGCCATTCCAGGTGATATTTCTCCTTTACGAGTACCTTTCTTTCCTGTTATATGTGTATTTGTACTTGTCAAGGGGACACATTTTTTTTGGGGACCGGCAACCAAGGCATGAAGTCCCAGGTTTGGGCTAAGTATGTTTGAGGGAGGTCGGAGTAGTCATTGCCTCCTGTAAAGACATCGTTAGACATTGAAAGATCTGTTTTAGAAGGAAGTCCTCGTGGCTCTGTTCTGCTAACCTGCTAGGCAGCCGTTCTAGGAGTTCTTGTTAGTAGTGAGGCAGTTAGAGAAGCCTGCCAGAAGATAATAATGATGATGCCCAGAAACTTTGTATATCCTAAAAGATGACTATAAATACGAAGGTGTGTAAAAAGGGGTTCTAACGCCTATCAAAGAAAAGAAATGAAAGGAAAATATATAAGCAGTTGCTCATTGCCTTGCGAGGGCCTGGTAGGTTCTTGGGGACGAATCAGACCCGGGGCCGATACCTTGTCTTCCTAGGGGTGGCTTCTTGCTGGAAAAATAATATCAAAACAAGGAAGGTTGGAGCGAAAATAAAAGTGAGCGTTAGAAAAGGATTAAGTGTCGCCTTGCGAGGGCTTGGTAGGTTCTTGGGTGCCGAGACAGGTCCTGAGACCGATGCCCTGTTCTCCTTGGGTCACTACGCTCAGCTCCCTCCTTTTTACATGCCCAAGTATGTTCATCCAATAAAAACCCTAAAAGAAGACATGTACTGAAAGAAAATATTCTTTGCTCAGGCTATAGGAGTCCTCGCCTTGTAGGAGCTCCTAGTGGTGTTGTCTTTAGTTGGTAAGTAGTTCAGACTACCATTTAGGGCAACCTCTTTGACAGTTCTTTTAGTTTGGCTGTGTTGGAGCAGCTGGTTAGTGATTCACTTCGGATCTTCTGTTAAATGATGCTAGGCCTACTCCTTGTGGATGTCATGCCTTGGTTCTGTCTAGGGGTAGGGGGAGCATTGTGCTGAGTTTTAGGATGATAATTGTTTTGTATCAGTTTGATGCTTCTTTGGTTGTTTATGCGCAGATATGTTCGTGGGTTCGACGGACTGAGTCGTCCTATCCCGTGGTCGCCAATGAAGGATGGATTTTAGGCCCCGGAACATGCCTAAAAATAGGAGAAAAATATGGAAATGCGGGGGAAAATCCTCAACCACGAAGGCGGCAGCTCGAGCGAGCACGATTTTAAGCGTCAAGTACTTGACGGGCGCCCGTATGACACTCCGAGAATTTTCATAATTTTTTCGTGCGCCCATGCCAGTCAGTGAAGCTGCAGGCCTGTCCGGAATGTTGAGACGAGCTCACAGAAATTTTCAGAACGCAGTTCGGAGTTCGCACGCGAGAGTTGGCCCGAAACCGGCCGGGGTGCCCAAGAGGGGGCCCAAAATTGAAATTTTAAAAGGTGCAAGTGGGGGGGGGTGACCTTTGGCACCCCCCCACAAGGAAAAAACGTGGATATGGAGGGGGGGCGGCGGCTGAAAACAGCCGCCGAAAAAAACGCGACCCCCCCCCCCCCACAATCGATTGCTGGCTCACAAAGAAGCCATGGTTATGGACCTGCAGGCCTGGTAAGAGCATCATGCCGATCAATTCGCCAGTCTCCGCTCCCGCAATGGTGGACTGGTTGGAGAGAGAGAAAACCAGTCTTTCTCTCTCCTCTCTCTCTCTCCTCTTAGCCCCCGTTCGTGCTTGAAGGAATAGGATGAAGATGGACGGCCGGATGGATGCCGATTCTTGACGGGATGAAAGAGCAATGCAAAACCATTGTAGATTGCTGATTCCAAGCAGAATTCATGGCTGGAAATCAATCGTGGGACGTGCCAAATTTAATGGAAAAACCCGCAAGACACGGTAATAATTGTTTTTTCAAGGAAAATGGTCTTTTGATGCAAATTTGGTTGATAAAAATGTGTTCATATGGATTGAGTTTTGAGTATGTCGTGCTTTGAGTTGGTTTCTAGCTGTTCATCATTTAAAAATCAGGAAAACATGTGTGGGATAGCAGAAAATAGGGAATCGAGACACGAAAAACCATAAAAATAAAGGAAAACAAGGGTTTTGGGCGTATAAATGGGGAAAACCGTCGATACATATCAACTAATCTTTCAATTTTGTTGCAAATGAACTAAGGGCCACAGCCCACAAACTGGTTTTCATTTTCAGCCATTTAAAAATTACAAGAAAATGAAGAAAATGGGGAAAAATGATAAAAAACACCATGAAAAATAGGGGAAAAATACATTTGGGGCTACGAAAAATATAGAAAAATAGGATTTATGTTTGTTGATGTATAGCAAGGTTGGGGCATGAAGTTATGCTTCAGTTCAGCCTTGTTTATATGTTTTGGTGCGTGTTTCATTCCTTTCTCCACATAAAATGACAAGGAAACCCTAAAAGAAATGAATATAATGATGCACTATCAACGGGGAAGGGTAGAGTTGTGGAAAAAAATGGTTAAATGACACTGAGCATGAGGAATAATTTGCTGATTTTATATGCATCGCATCTAGGACGGAATAATAATGATAAAAATTAAAACCTAGTAGCACGAAGATCACTTCGGTGCTAGGTGTTGCAGCGAAGCACAAAGCGGTTAGAAAGAAAAGCATGAAAGAGATGTTTTGCACTTGCACGCTGCTGGTTTTTAAGATGTTTGAGCACTAGGCATCCACCTCTTTGCATGATCATGTAGAGGAAATTAAAAGTATCAGAGTTAGCTCCTGGATATGCATAGCAATTGTTTTCAGCAGGCCTGTGACCCACCGTTGAGAGCGTGAGGTTCCTATGCTGTAGGATAGACGAGGGTTAAAGGGGAAGTCAAGTGAGGAAATGGTACATTCCTGGACACGTTTATTTGGTACCTTGAGCGACGTTTGTGCGAAATGTCTAAATGTTGAGCGACGCATCGAGGGGCCAATCCCCAAGGTGTAGGAGAGTCGCAGAGGGTTGACGGCATTCAGCCGTAGGAGGAACCCCATGTGTATGTGATTCGAGCCTTTTGGCTATGTGAAAGGGACTCCCTCTGAGGAGTGATATTGAGTTAGGATCAGTTGGACTACAACGTATTACAAACGCAATGTTTAGGAAGGCAGAGATTTTGATAGACGCTCCTGGCCGCGAGGCCGAGGGGTTGTCTTGTGCATAGTGACGAGGTCCGGCTAGTGCATGAGCCAGTGCCGGCCCGTTTTTAGGTCCATCAGTGGTGCGTCTGCCGGGAGCTGCCGATAAGTGGCGGTCTCCGAATCTTGGTCTCATAAGGGACCTGTTAGTTTTATTGGTCGATAGCCGCCTCGAAGCGGTGGATATCAAGTTAGTCTGATAAAAACTTTGGTCATTAGTATGACGGTCAATCCAAGAAATTCCCAACACCCAAAGGATACTTTGTCTATCTTGAACACTCTAGTGGGATCTTTAACACGTTGGGTGATTGACTATTTTACCCTTTGCCCTGAAAGTGATACCATGCTTGAGTTTGGGTCCCTATGGGAAAATACCCATGGAGCTACCTCTAAGATTAATAGCCCATGGCGATTAGAGAAAAGGGAAAGTGAAAGTAATGTTAAGATGACACAGTCATCTATGATAATTCATGATAATAATGTCATAGAAAAGACTGTGACAATGATGGTTAATATGCACATAGGAGGACATGATGATTATGATCTAAAGATACATCCGATGCTAGTGCCCGACGCAGTTGGGTACCGTAGTGTGATTGCCAAGATCCATAAAGCATTGGATGATGTCCATGTGTGTGGAAAACCATTGTTAGTAAGGAAGATTTCATTAGGACCTATCCTAAGTTTTAGCAAAGTGGTGGTAGATGAGAATAGGCTTACTAGAACACCACTAGCAGATGATGGGATAGATTCCCTCTTGCATAGTGTTGGATTCCCTAAACCACTTTGTGAGTTGGCGGAAAGGGAAGTTCATGGAATTAGTGACTCTTCCACACTAGTAAAGGTGGAAATGGAAGAGGTTAAAGACCCTAATACACTGGTATTAGGTCAAGAGGAATACGAAGATTTTAATGACCCAGTCTTGATCCCAAAAGGGAGGACTAAATGTCCTCCTCTTTATAGGGATCTCCCAGTGTTTTATGGGTTGCCAAATGAGGATCCGATGATTCATGTAAGAGAATACGACCTAACTTGTATTGCAAGTGGGTTTGACGATATACATCGGATGCTTGTATTCCCAAGTACCCTAAAGGGAGAGGCAAGGAAATGGTACTGGAACCTCCCAAGAGGGTCGATCAAATCATTTGAGGAGTCTTGTGATAGATTTCTAGATGAGTATGAAAAACAGCTCCCTATGATTCAGGTCTTAGGGCAGCTTATGCAGTTTAGACAAGAGTCTTATCCTTCTGTTAAAGAGTATGCTAGAGCCTTTGATAGTACTCTTAGGCTTTGGCCAAGAAGAGCCAGTGCACTACCAGATGATGTGCTATGTGAGCTCTTTCTGAATGGCTTAGAGATTAATACGCAGATCCAAGTGGGACTGCGGAATCCTAAGTCGTTAAGGGAAGCAAAAATGCATGCCATCGATTATGAGGGTCATATTCAGAGATGTTGGGAAAACTTTTGGAGTTTTCCCCACTCAGTACACGTGCATCCTAGCTTCCAACCATTTCTGCAAGAAGACAGCTCACTTGTTGATACCAAGGCAGCCTATGAGGGGAACCTTAGTGGCCAAAATCTCAAAGCAGAAAATGGCCATCCTATGAGTAGTAATGACATGCCTCTCAGTGAACAGGTTCCAAGCCATGTAAGTCCCATTAGGGCTTGCAACACTTCCACGAGAGATAGTTGTGATGGAAATATGGATCGCACCAATGGTCCTATGAGTGTTGATAAGAATTTTGTGTGTGGTTCTAATTTTGTTGCTAGTAAGGCTCTTGAGAGACCTTTGGTATTGGAATCATGCTTCCGGGTGGATGTTGTTCCTTCCAGTGAAAGCATGGTTCTTATGGAAGAAAATTTGCAGTATGGACGTAACCAAGTAAAGACATCTTTTGTAAAGAGGATGCAAAATGCTAAAAGTCCACCTGTGCTTCACAAAGGTCGTAAGGATGTGAGGCCATTTAGCCATAGGGATAAGTTTGCATTGAGTTCGTTAGACCAGTGCAAAAAATTGAGGGAGTGCAAGAATATTAAGGGAAATGTGAGATGGGTTTGGAGACCCAAAATCTCCAAAAGTGTGGCAGGAATGTCGGATGCAAGGCCAAGGATCCCATCTGGATATATTCTGTTGAACCCCGAAGAGGGTAAGATTGGATATACATCTGACCATATACACTGCCTTGGGACACACCCATGTGATATGCTTAGGCTTGAAGTTCTACCTAGTTTGGATCCCAGCACTGATCTACATGAAAACCCAAATAGGGAAGGTTTGAATGAGTACAAAGCTATGATTCTTTCTCCCAAAGGAGCCACTCAGCCGCTTGAACGACCAGGTTATTCGGATTACAATAAATGTGAAACATGCGAGCTCACTAAGGTTGTTCATTCAGCTCATAGTGCCCAAGAAGGGATCGGTCTTATTGATGAGTTATTTGTGGAAAGGCTTGGACTTGTAGCTCTACAAGAAGACAACCCTAAGATTAAAAAGAAAAAAAAGAGAAAAAGAAAAAATAAATACAAGATCAAGCTTTTAGCTAACCTGCATGAGTAGCATGGGGCTAGTGGACCTATGATATGCTATCTTTGGCACCTTGGGTAGTCTGAGAGGGTGTGATGTATATGCCAAGGACATCAGTATTACATGGACTAAAATGACCTATCTAGTTTTAAGCTAGGAAGGCTAGCTGCTTTGGATATTACCTCCAGATTTCGTTAGGCCAAGAGGGCCGATTTAGTTTTGTAGTGAAGTGTTTTCATTTCATTAGGCCAAGAGGGCCATTTCCCTGTCTAGTGCGGATGCGTTTAATTGGGTTTTTGTTTTAAGCGTTGTGCTGGACAGGTTTTGTGATTCATGGAATTTGGTGGAGCCTGGAGGAGCCTTTGCTGTGATGGAAGCTTCTTGTGGCCAATCTAGGTGATACCTCTCCTTTCCGAGTACCTTTCTTTCCTGTTATATGTGTATTTATACTTGTCGAGGGGATACATTTTTGTTGGGGACCGGCAACCAAGGCATGAAGTTCCAGGTTTAGGTTAAGTATGTTTGAGGGAGGTCGGAGTAGTCATTGTCTCCTGTAAAGACATTGTTAGACATTGAAAGACCTGTTTTAGAAGGAAGCCCTAGTGGCTCTGTTCTGCTAGCCTGCTAGGCAGCCGTTCTAGGAGTTCTTATTAGTAGTGAGGCAGTTAGAGAAGCCTGCTAGAAGATAATAATGATGATGCCAAGAAATCCTGAATATCCTAAAAGTTGAATATCAATGCGAAGGTGTGTAAAAAGGGGTTCTAACCCCTATCAAAGAAAAGAAATGAAATGGAAATATATAAGCAGTTGATCATTGCCTTGCGAAGGCCTGGTAGGTTCCTGGGGACGAGTCAGACCCGGGGCCGATACCTTGTCTTCCTAGGGGTGGCTTCTTGCTGGAAAAATAATATAAAAACAAGGAAGGTTGGAGCGAAAATAAAAGTGAGCGTTAGAAAAGGATTAAGTGTCGCCTTGCGAGGGCTTGGTAGGTTCTTGGGTGCCGAGACAGGTCCTGAGACCGATGCCCTGATCTCCTTGGGTCACTACGCTCAGCTCCCTCCTTTTTACATGCCCAAGTATGTCAATAAAATAATAAAAAAACCTAAAAGAAGAGATGTACTGAAGGAAACTACTCTTTGATCAGGCTATAGGAGTCCTCGCCTTGTAGGAGCTCCTAGTTGTGTTGTCTTTAGTTGGTCAGTAGTTCAGACTACCACTTAGGGCAACCTCTTTGGCAGTTTTTTTTAGTTTGGCTGTGTTGGAGCAGCTGGTTAGTGACTCACTTCGGATCTTCTATTAGATGATGCTAGGCCTACTCCTTGTGGATGTTATGCCTTGGTTCTGCCAGGGGTAGGGGGAGCATTGTGCTGAGTTTTATGATGATAATTGTTTTGTATCAGTTTGATGCTTCTTTGGTTGTTTATGTGCAGATATGTTCGTGGATTCGACGGGCTGAGTCGCCCTATCCCGTGGTCGCCAATGAGAGCGGAATTTAGGTGACGGGAAGTGCTTAAAAATAGCTAAAAATTATGAAGATCAAGGGAAAAATATTCACTGTCAAAGGCGGCGGCTCGATCTAGGACGATTTTAAGCGCCAAAGTGCTTTAAAGGCGCCCGAGCGACACTTGGTGATTTTTCATAATTTTTCAGACAGTCATGCGGGTTGACACAAGCTACTGGCCAATGCGGGATGCTAAGCCAGACGCCCAGGATTTTTCAGAGCTCAATTCGGAGTCCGGACAGGGAAATGGCCAAGGAAACGGTCAAGATATGAAAAGGTGGACACTTGGGAGGCCAAATTTGAGCATGCCTTTTGAGTTTGGACCCCCCCCAAAAATTTTATGCACCTTATGAAGCAAAAAACGTGGAGAGAGAATGAAGAGGAATGAAAAAACGTGATCAACAGAGGGCGCCATTTTTTTTCGCCATGAATGGATGAGAGGCATCATGGCTGCTGCAAACAACCCCCCCAATGGATTATGGGGCTTCATTCCCCTCTGTCTGTGGACTCTATCGCCGCCTCTCGCCCGAGAAATGGTGGTCTCTATGAAGAATTCTGATTTCAGTCTTTCTCTCTCCTCCCTCTCTCTCTTCTAAAGGCAAGTTCATGTGGGGAGAAGAAGGAAGAAGAAAGAATGGTGGAGGCTTGTCCGGCATGGATCGGATTGCTATACGGGCTGAGAATGGTGATTTGTGATGTTGCTGGACATGAAATGCTGCTGTTTTCCAAATCTACAGCCATGGATACAAAACCCGAAACACGCAAATAAGCGGTAATTTAAGATTTTCAAAGGAAATTTGAGTTTTTATGGCTTTTGATGGATGAAATGGTGTTCATGTGGGATAATAATTGTTCATGATGCTGTTTTATATGAGTTCTTGCTGGTCATGATCAAAAAATCAGAAAAATATGCATTTTGTGGTTCAAAATAATATGATAAAACACGTAAAACATGAAAAACAAGGGAAAATGAGGGTTTTTGGCATAAAAATGGAAAAATGGATAGGAACATCAACTAAATTCTCATTTTTCTGCAAGAAGGAACTAAGGGCCACAGCCCATAACCTGTTTTGAATTTCCAGCAATTAAATAATGCAAGAAAATAAGGGAAAATACAAGAAAATGGTGGGAAAACCCTAAAAAATAGGGAAAAAATACATTTTGGGTTCCGAAAAATAAGGATAAATAAGAACAATGGTTGTGAATGTTTGTGGGGACTGAAGCATGAGGATTTGCCTCAGTTCAACCCCACCTTCTTGTTCTAGTGTGGTTTTTCTCGTTTTTTATACATAAAATGATGTCAAAATACCCTATACACCTATCCAACGATGCACTATTTAAACGGGGAAGGGTAGAGAAGTTGAAATATGTCTAAATGCCGTGTGAAATGATGGGAAAGTTGCTGATTTCTATGCATAGCATTTAGGGCGGATGATAATTAAAATTAAGAGCTTAGTAGCACGAGGATCACCTCGGTGCTAGGCCCATGCAACGAAGCACGAACGGTAGTTGGAAACCATTAAAAGAATGTTTTCGCACTTGTGCACGATACTGTTTTGCTAAATGTTTGAGCACTAGACATTCACCAAATGCATGGAGCATGAAAAGATTTAAGAGTATCAGTGGTTAGCTCCTGGACATGCATTGCAATTGATTTTGGAACATGACCTACGTTGAGAGGCAGTGAGATACCCATGCTGTAGGCTAGTTGAGGGTTATAGGGGAAGTCAAGTAAGGACAATGGTACATTCCTGGATACGTTTATTTGGTACCTTGAGTGACGTTTGTGCGAAATGTCTAAATGTTGAGCGGCGCATCGAGGGGCCAATCCCCGAGGTGTAGGAGAGTCGCAGAGGGTTGACGGCATTCAGCCGTAGGAGGAACCCCATGTGCATGTGATTCGAGCCTTTTGGCTATGTGAAAGGGACTCCCTCTGAGGAGTAATATTGGGTTAGGATTAGTTGGACTACAACGTATTACAAACGCAATGTTTAGGAAGGCAGAGATTTTGATAGACGCTCCTGGCCGCGAGGCCGAGGGGTTGTCTTGCGCATAGTGACGAGGTCCGGCTAGTGCATGAGCCAGTGCCGGCCCGTTTTTAGGTCCATCAGGAAGTGTGTACAAGTGGAGAGGCTGCTCCTTTAACCATTTAAAGACAAAAAGTTATGGCAGGATGGCCTTTGTTAAGTTGCTTATATATGATAGGGGCTACTCGATTTGTACAAGGCGGGGTGAGTCTGGGTGGTCAGGCGACTGAGGCTTTGCTGGTGAGGGGCTCCTGTGAGGTTGGGTAAGGAAGATGTCGGCTGGGACCTGAATGGTGTAGTCTCTGGCCACCACCGTTTCCAAAATGCTTTTGAATAATGCATCAAATTCTTCCTTGTCTCGAGCTGCCCTTTCTGCCTTTGAGCACCTGGTGCTCAAGTGTCTATGTTGGGGGCTCTCACAACCAGTGCTGCCATGCCTTGTGTGCTTCTTTGAGCTTCTATTCCCTTGGCCTGGGGATTTTTCGGCCTACGTTCGGGGCGGTGTTGCTTGGGACCTCGTTTCTTTGCATACCTTTTGAGGCTAGGCACGTAGCGCACCGACGGAGGAGCCTGTGCTGCATGTTCTCTTCAGAGAGCGTCTTTGCAAGCCAGCTGCACTGGGTGCTCCATGTCTGCTATGTAGGGGGACCTGCAAAATGCAAACTAAGGATTAGGCCTTGAGACAGGATAAAACCATTCCAAGGAAGGGATTATACAGCTAATCAAGTGCATAAGACGAGGAGGGAAGAGGTGAGGCATGCAGTGGTTGTAGTAGAGGGACAGCCCCTGTGATGATGTTTGTTTGGCCTCCAGCCATTAGTAGATCTTGGCTTATGCTAAGTTGCGTGGACTGGTTGTTAGGGAGCGGGGCAGAGCTCATCCTCGGAAGGATAGACCATAAAGGGGAAAGGTGTATAGGAAGGGACGGTACCTTCTCCACACCCTCAGAGATGTTGGTCAGAGCTTCCTATGGTGGTGATGAGGGTTACATGCCCTTCACCTGGAGGCAGGAATGGTCACACAACTTCTAAATGAGGACCTGAGGAGCTTAGCCTGTTGAACCCAACTCTTCTCCCTTCGCTTGACTATCATTGCTTGTGTGTGTTGACATTGTCTATACAGGGCCACAAAAGTCATCATTTATTTATATACATATCTACTAATCCATGTCACTTCACGAGGATAAAAGCCAATTTTAGAACTTCAGATTGTACTAGAGAGTGGCACATGCATCTAGTACTCGTGGCAGATTACTCAATACCGATAGATATTTCGCAATATTGAGTAGCATGGAACCTTGTCCGAGTGTACTAGCAACATGTAACTCCTCCTCAGTGAGAACCTTATCAGACAGAGAGTTCTCTTGGCTAGTTTCAGCTAAGTCCGTACCCCGAATGGCAGTCAGCACTCGAAAGGAAGTTGGTGCCACATAGGTTTGGTCTCTTTGAGACCGTCATTTGGCCAATCGCTCCTCTGAGATTGTCATGATCTAGGCTCCTAGTTCGGCCATTTGCAATACGGTTTTCACACCAATGTTGTTCAAATTTACTTCAACCCTCTGATAGTCTCTTTAGTTACTCTATCTCTAAGAGATTTGGTTGGCAGAGCACATAATTGAAGGTGACAGTTAAGCGTAGTTCATCAGCTTCCTTGTTAGAGATGAGTCACATGCATTCATAGAGGAGCCTGTTATAGTGCTCGTCAAGATATTCTTGCTCTTCCCATGATAAGGAAAATGGCAAGTATTCTTCAAGCTGCTCTTTAGGGAATGCGCCCATATCTGCCAAGACATAGACACGTGCGAATACTTTGAGCTTAGCATCCAACTCGGTTAAGCATTCTATGACACTTCTATGTTCAACGAGGACTTGCTCAGTTGCTATCTCATGCAAGGTTCTAGGAGTTTGCCTGAGCTTTAGCATAGCTGGGGGCTCAGGCCTAAACGAGCAAGTTTGGCCAACACTAGGATTTCTTATTCTCTCAGGGTTTCCATGTTTCTCCTGAGGCTCTATTATTGCGTCATGGTTCTTCTTGGATATGACTGGTATAGATTTGTCACCCTGTTGTGACAACGTTGTATCCACTCTTGATTGGTCAATGCGAGCTCTATTGTCGATGGATTGAGTGTTGCAAGCAACCATTGGTGGTAATGATTGCTTTGATTTTTCAGAGCACAAGGATGTGTCTGAGGTTTCACTGCTATTAGGAGAGGCATCAATTGGTTCAGTGGTGGATGGACTCGATGCTTTATTCCTCAGCTCTCCAGGGCTCTTCGTCTCAATGTTCTTGGGGTCCACAACCCCTGTAACTGCTATTGTTTTTGTTATTTTCTCCTCTATTTCTTGGTCAGTGAAGGTGTATCTCTCAACGACTCAGGACCCTGGACTAGGTCAACTGTTGATGTGCTTGGTTGGGCCTCAGCATTCTCTTTCCCTAGTGTGTCCTTATGGGACATAGCCGTGGCCTGCTGAATAGCCTCGCCAGGTTGTAAGGGTACAACTGCCTCCCTTTTCAGAGAGTCTAGCTCTTCAACCAATTCCCTTGTGTTTAACTCCTCTAGTCTAGGCTTTAGGCACTTTGGAAGTGCTGGAGCTGTCAAGGAAGTTGGTTGTGACACCTCCTCCACAGGTAAACTACTAAGGACACGTTCCCCAAGGGACATTGTCACGGCCAAGGGCTATGACTGCTGTGATCCCTGATTGGAAGTAGTAGTAGCAACTAGTGTAGTGGGCTGGCTACTCTTGGTGGATTGTGGTGTCAGGTCCCTAGGGAAATCGGAAGTGGTCGTGTCTTTTGTTGCCCTTTGAGCATTCATCTATGTAGATCGTGATCTAGTCACATTAGGTTACACAGGCATATCCTTGGGCCGAGAGCTACGGCTAGTGTCATGTCCCACCTCTTGGACATTTGGAAGCTCTGATGTAGGTAGAGATTGGGATTGAGTAGCTGCACTTGACGACTGTTGTGCTTCCTATGTCCGTTTAGAACAAGAGGATGTAGGAGATCTAGGACTCTTAGGTGGACTTGGCACTGGCTGAATGATTTGCTCGAGGCTATTAGATGATCATGCCATTTTCTTTGTTGAGCAATCAGCCTTCTCACGAGCAGCGCTGTGCCTTTGGTGCTCATTATGCTCTTGGGAAGTCAAAAGCTCCTTGAGCACTAGTGGTCTTTGTGTATGCTCAATGGTTACATATGACATCTGCTTATTAAGCATGCTAGGTTGAGACTCTTTCTTTTGAACACTCATGTTTGGTTTCTTGCCTCGAGACCTAGAGTTTCTCTTAGATTTCCTCCTGTGCTTCGTTGCTTTTGATGCAATCTGGTCTTCAGTTGATAGAGGTGGTTTAGCAGGGGGTTTTCGTACCCAAATCCATTGGTTACCTGCGTAATACCCTTGAGCATGTAGCAATTCCTTGGATATCCATTGCGGCGTTGTGCTGACCCTCCATCGATGCCTTTGTCTATAAGGCTTGGGCTTCTTTTGGAATCTTCTACGATATTTGTAAGTCCAAAGCTCGTCCTTGGCATTGTCTCTTGACCTTCTTGTTCCAGGCAGGGCCTCACTCACTGGTTCTTGTTGTTAGACCTGTGCTTGTATCAACTCTTCCAACAAGTCCTTGCTTGCATTAGCAGGCTTGACTGTTATGTTAGCACCCTCTTTGCCTTTCCATCGAGGTTCAATGAGGTCACCCTTACTAAATTTTGTGACTATCCTCACACCCGGTAGTGTCAGGTGTATCCTCACACTTGGTCGCCCTTTTGAAGGGTGTTCCTAGGAGGGTTTCTTTCCCGCAGATAGCACTATTTGGAGGAACATGAAATAGGATAGGCAAGCTTTCAGTTTCAATTGTCACAAGGATTTTGCACTTCTCCATGAGCACTCGTGGGTATCCCTCGTAAGGGCTAAGAGTTGCATTACTTGGTGTGAGCTCTAGTTGGCCTAGTAGGGTCCATGCTTCATAGGTCAAGATATTCAAATCTGATCCTTCATCAATCAAAGCATTGATAGTATGCTCTCTTTTCGCGGTGAGTATGACCCTAAGATAAGCATGTGGTACTATGTCTTCGTCTTTTGGGTCTTGGCTTGTAAATTTAAGCCTTCTGAAAAATGCCCTTCAGTTCGCAACTGCACGACCAAATGTGGATTCTCCACTGATGTCTTGGATCGTCAGTGCAATGCTATTCAAGGAGCATCTATTGTTAGGACTGTCATATCTAGTCATTCTCGCTATTGTAGCTTGATGTTGTTGCTTTCTACTTTGACTAGATGCAGTCTGAATGCAACATGTATGTATTTTTGCAGTGTGGCCTTTTTGCCCTTGTTGGCTAGATTGGCCCATTGAGGTTCTAGGGTCTCTATTTATCTCTGTTCGGGTATGGGCTTTTGGTTGCTCTTTTGCCAGTGAGAATCCATGCTCGTGTAGAGCCATTACTACACTAGGGTCTAATTTGGAGGACCTATCACGGCATGGTGTTTATCTTTGAGCCACTGGAGTCTCCATCAAGAATTGAATCAATGCCTTCTAACACTTTACTCTTTCCTTTGTCTTTACCTGTAGTGCTACTAGATGCACTGAAGATCTAGAGCTACTCCTTAGTCTCCCAGACCAAGGACTACTAGATGATGTCTCTGGTCCACTAAGAGTCCGTGATTCTTGCTTTTCAGCCTGCACATGCGTATCATGATCATCATCATCATCCAATGCATCACCACTAGATGCATACCAACTACTCATTTCATCAAAGATGACATCCCTGCTCACTCTGAACTTACATGTGACAGGGTTATAACAGCGATATCCTTTCTGCTCTAAAGAGTATCCAATAAAGACACACTTTTCAGCCTTTGGATCCAGCTTCTTCCGCAACTCATCTGGCACATGAACATATGCAATGCAGCCAAGCACTTTCAAGTGTGAGACATTAGGCTTCTTACCTGTAAAACATTCTTCGGGGGTCATACCATGAACTGCAGATGTGGGAGTTCTCTTCATAATATAAACAACAGTATGAACAGCCTCAGACAAAAAATGCTTAGGCATATTCTTTTCAGCCATCAAGGCGCGTGCAACTTCTGCAATATGCCTGTTTTTCCTTTCTGCAACCCCATTTTGCTATGGGGTATACCTACATGTGAACTATTTCTTTATCCCATGAGACCTCAGAAAATCATTGAACTCATTCGAGAGGTACTCTCCCCCTCCATCTGACCTCAAGCACTTTACTTTCAAGCCTATTTCTCTTTCAATTATAGCCTTGAAAGTTATAAAGTGCTCAAACGCTTCACTCTTTTCCTTCATAAAATATACCCACAGCTTTCTAGAACAATCATCAATGAATGTGACAAAGTATGAACTGCCTCCAAGAGATACATTTTGTGCAGGTCCCCAATGTCTGTATGCACAACATCAAGGATATTTCTGCTTACATCTCTGTCATGTGAAAAGGGTTTTCTTGCCTGCTTACCAAACTGACATGCTTCGCCTACCTTATGAAATTCTGCAACTCTAAATGTAGGCAAACCTGTAACCAATCCTTTGGACTGCATTAATTTCAGCCTTTGTACATTTGCATATCCAATGCGTTTGTGCCAAATTTCAATATCTGCAACAACACCTTTTTCTTTAGCATACATAGCAGCATTCATAGTAGGAATTCCAGCATCCAGAGTAAACATACGCCGAACTCTACTTCCCTTTGCAACTAACCTACACTTGTCATTGAAGTCTTCTACAAAGCAGCCCTTTGCATTAAATCTGACTTGCAACCCTTGCTCTACCATTTGACCGACTGACACCAAGTTCTTTGTAATAGATGGCACATGTAATACATCTGAAAGACTCTTTGTCTTACCATCATGCAAGGACAAGGGAACTTTTTCAATGTGGGAAAGTGGGTGGCATGAATCATCACCCGTCTGGACATAACCTGCATTTTGCAAATCCTGCATCTCTCCAAACCATTCTGCATGGCTAGTCATATGATTGGATGCACCTGAATCAACATACCAAACATCATCATGTGTTCCTTTTCCTGTAACAGCATTCAGCATATGCTGCATAACAAACAAACGTTCATTTTTGTCTTCATTCTTTCGTGAAGACGATGCATAGTTTCCTTGCTACAACTTACCATTGCGGATATCATCTTTCTTAGCATAACATTGGGCTGTGATATGACCTGTTTTGCCACAGTAGTGGCACACAATACCAGAGTTGTTAGAACCTCCGTTCTACCATCCACCTCTTCCTCTAAAGCTCCCCCTGCCTCTAAAATTACCATGACCTCCTGAAACCTGCATATCGCCAAATTGTTGATTCAATCTGTTTTGCTGGTTGTCACTACCATGTCCTGTACCATGGCCTCTTGAAGAGAACCTGCCACGTCCCCTTCCTGAACTAGAGTAGAAAGCTTGGACCTGTTTACCACTTCTTTCAAATGTCTCACTCTGCATGTTGATCTCTTCACTGATCATAAGGGAGACCAACTGATCAAAATCTGGAAATGGCTTTCTAACATATACGGAAGTTACAAAAGACTTCCAAGCCTTTTCATTGTTAAGTCCACCCAAAGTAGACAACACCAAATCATCATCATCGGGCATTGCATCAATTGATGCCAAGGCATCTGTAATGCTCCTTACCTTCAGTGCTGCATTCTCATTGATAGACATCTTCCCTTTCTTCAATGTATTCAACTCTTGCTTGAGTTGAATCTTTCGTGCCTTTGTATTTACAAAAAACATACTTTCAAGTATGGTCCAAGCTGCATATGAATTCTCTGCATTTCTAATGTGTCCCAGCATATTATTGTCAATTACTGCAGACAACCAATACATGAACTTTTTATCTTTTGCATTCCATTCCTTCCGTGCCTTTATCTCTTCTGCAGTTGGAGGATCACTCACCTCCGGCTCCTTTTCCTCACCTGAAACAAACTCGTAGAGGCCTTTTCCAATAAGTTCATGACACAGAACTTCCATGAAGGGTAGTTGTTCTTGTTGAGCTTCTCAATGATGGGGCTTCCACTATTCTCTGTCATTATCACAAAAATAATACCAAACAGCAAGCAAATCTTCAGTAACCCTCGACCTGTAGTGCACAACAATATACCAGACAGCCTTTTTCATTGTCTGCTCAACAATACATGCAATCTGCAACCAGTTTGTAGATAAACCTTGTATTTACTCGCTGATAAACACCTTTGAACTTACAGATCTGAAATCTGTAACCTGCGCACCCACTTTCGGTCAATACAGTCGAAATCACAGTGTACCCTGAAACTGCTGTCTACAACCTTGCGGCTCTAAAACGAGGCCTGAAATAGCCTCAGATGCCCAAAATAACTGTGGAAAAGCCCTAATGAACTCAATCTGCAGAATACACAGTGCTCTTCACGCACACCAAATCTCATTGCAATCTGAGATTTTTGCTCGACCCTGCTTTCGGTGCCTCCACAGGCATTATCCAAGAGAGAGAGTGGAAGAATGGGAGAGCTTCTTACCCGTGGCTTTCTTGCTCAAACCTTGCTTCTTCTCCTTTGCTTCAACCTTCGAAATCAGCATCTCTCAGTGGCGCGGATCTGATACCATGTCAAGAATCGCATGGTGGAGGGACTTGCTCAAGATGCTACGCCGAACACACACAGAATGCACAAGGAGCAGCTCACTCAAGAGACAAGAAGAGAGATGGAGGCCAAAACGTTTTCTTGCTGGTTTTTTCTTCTTCTTCCACACACTTTACAATGTACACCAAGTATAGATAAGATACAACATAAAAGAAAGTGGCCTACTAAGTCAAACAATGCATAACCGACTACACGAATCGACTGGCGCTATAACTATGCTAGCTGTAAATAGGTGTAACAACCTGAATATAATAAGTAATGAGTCAGTGGCCATGTGAGAGTCATAATGAATACTAACGTGCAAAGTGTAGACATGTGAACCAATCTAACCAGGCGGTCCATATCAATGTCCACATGTGTTGCGCTTGTCATCTCAACATCAAACTCCATGCTCCAAGCTCCATTGCCACGAGCAAGACAAGAGAAGAGAAGAGAAGAGAAGAAGAGGGGAGAAGATGGAAAGCTTCTCCTTCTTGGTCCCTCACCCTCACACACTCACTTCCTCACACTCTCACACTTTCTCTCTCAATCACAGGCTCAAGCAAGCAAGAACAAGAACAATAAGAAGAAGAGGAGAGTCACTTTTGGCCACACACAAGAATGAGCTTCTCATTCACTTTTCAACTTTATATACAAAACCCTAAATCCCATTTGGGCGGTTATCCCCTTATCCCCTTTTTTACATGGCCGGCCGTGGCCTAGGCCCTTTTTCCTATTGTCCTTCTATCTTCCTAGCTTCCTTTTGTTGAGATGACAAGCTCAACACATGCGGACATTGATAATGGACCGCCTGGTTAGATGGGTCCACACATCTACACTTAGCACGTTAGTGGTCATTATGACTCTCACATGGCCACTGACTCATTACTTATTATATTCAAGTTGTTACACCTATTTACAGTTGGCATAGTTATAGCGCCAATCAACTAGTGTAGTCAGTTATGCATTGTTTGACTTAGTAGGCCACTTTCCTTTATGTTGTATCTTATCTATACTTTATGTACATTGTAAAGAGTGTGAAAGAAGAAGAAGAAACCAGCAAGAAAACGATTTGGCCTCCATCTCTCTTCTTGTCTCTTGAGTGAGCTTCTCCTTGTGCATTCTGTGTGTGTTTGGTGCAGCATCTTGAGCAAGTCCCCCCACCACGTGATTCTTGACATGGTATCAGAGCCGTGCCACTGAGAGAGGCTAATTTCGAAGGCTGAAGTGAAGGAGAAGAAGCAAGGTTCGAGCAAGCAAGCCATGGGTAAGAAGCTCTCCCATCCTTCTTCTCTTTCTCTTAGATAGTGCCTGTGGAGGCACCGGAAGCAGGGCAGAGCAAAAATCTCAGATTGTACTGAGATTTGGTGTGCGCAAAGAGCCGCAAGGTTGTGGACAACAGTTTCAGGGTACACTGTGATTTGGGTTGTTTTGACCGAAAGTGGGTGCGCATGTTACAGATTGTGAATCTGTAATTCTTGAGGTGTTTGCAGGAAGCAAGCATAAGGTTGATCTGCAAAGAGATTACAGATTGCATGTATTGTTGAGCAGACAATGAAAAAGGCTACCTGGTGTATTCCTGTGCACTACAAGTCGAGGGTTGTAGAAGATTTGCTTGCTGTTTGGTATTAGTTTTGTGATAATGGCAAAGAATAGTGGAAGCCCCATCATTGAGAAGCTCGACAAGAACAACTACCCTTCATGGAAGTTCCGTGTCACGAACTTCCTTATTGGAAAAGGCCTCTACGAGTTTGTTTCAAGTGAAGAAAAGGAGCCGGAGGTGAGTGATCCTCCAACTGTAGAAGAGACAAAGGCACGGAAGGAATGGAATGCAAAAGACAAGAAGGTCATGTATTGGCTGTCTACAGTAATTGAGAATAATATATTGGGACATATTAGAAATGCAGAGAATTCATATTGGGACATATTAGAAATGCAGAGAATTCATATACAAAGGCACGAAAGATTCAACTCAAGCAAGAGTTGAATACATTGAAGAAAGGGAAGATGTCTATCAATGAGTATGCACTGAAGGTAAGGAGCATTGCAGATGCCTTGGCAGTGATTGATGCAATGCCCGATGATGATGATTTGGTGTCGTCTACCTTGGGTGGACTTAACAATGAAAAGGCTTGGAAGTCTTTTGTAACTTCCGTATATGTTAGAAAGCCATTACCAGATTTCGATGAGTTGGTCTTCCTTATGATCACTAAAGGGATCAACATGCAGAGTGAGACATCTGAAAGAAGTGGTGAACAGGTCCAAGCTTTCTACTCCAGTTCAGGAAGGGGACGTGGCAGGTTCTCTTCAAGAGGTCGTGGTAAAGGATGTGGTAGTGACAATCAGCAAAACAGATTGAATCAGCAATTTGGTGATATGCAGGTTTTAGGAGGTCTGGTAACTTTAGAGGCAGGGGAGCTTTAGAGGAAGAGGTGGATGGCAAAACAAAGGTTCTAACAACTCTGGTATTGTGTGTCACTACTGTGGCAAAACAGGTCATATTGTAGCCCAATGTTATGCTAAGAAAGATGATATTCGTAGTGGTAAATTGCAACAAGGAAACTATGCATCATCTTCACGACAGAATGAAGACAAAAATGAACATCTGTTTGTTATGCAGTATATGCTGAATTTGGAGAGATGCAGGATTTGTAAAATGCAGGTTATGTGTAGATGGGTGATGATTCATGCCACCCAATTTCACACATTGGAAAAGTTCCATTGTCCTTGCATGATGGTAAGACAAAGAGTCTTTTAGATGTACTACATGTGCCATCTATTACAAAGAACTTGGTGTCAGTCGGTCAAATGGTAGAGCAAGGGCTACAAGTCAAATTTAATGTAAAGGGCTGCTTTGTAGAAGACTTCAATGACAATTACAGGTTGGTAGCAAAGGGAAGTAGAGTTGGACGTATGTTTACTTTGGATTCTGGAATTTCTACTATGAATGCTGCTATGTATGCTAAAGAAAAAGGTGTTGTTGCAGATATTGAAATTCAGCACAAACGCATTGGACATGCAAATGCACAAAGGCTGAAATTAATGCAGTCCAAAGGGTTGGTTACAGGTTTGCCTACATTTAGAGTTGGAGAATTTCATAAGGTATGCGAAGCATGTCAGTTTGGTAAGCAGGCAAGACAACCCTTTTCACATGATAGAGATGTAAGCAGAAATATCCTTGATGTTGTGCATACTGACATTTGGGGGCCTACACTGAGACCGGGATTTAGGTGACAGGAAGTGCTTAAAAATAGCTAAAAATTATGAATATCAAGGGAAAAATATTCAATGTCAAAGGCGGCGGCTCGACCTAGGACGATTTTAAGCGCCAAAGTGCTTTAAAGGCGCCCGAGAGACACTTGTTGATTTTTCATAAATTTTCAGATAGTCGTGCGGGTTGACACGAGCTACTGGCCAATGCGGGATGCTAAGCCGGATGCCCAGGATTTTTCAGAGCTCGATTCCGAGTCCGGACGGGGGAATGGCCAAGAGACCGGTCAAGATACGAAGGGGTGGACCAAAGTTTGGCCAAAGTGGGCATGACCTTTGGGAGCCCAATTTTAAATGTCACATGAAAGGAAGATGGAAATGAGAGATACCAAATCGTGGAGAGAGAGCACGCAGGATGGCGCCGAAAAATGTGCTTCAATCATGGAGGAGCCATCTCCTGCCTGTGAGCAACCCCCCCAATCGACATTGGGCATTGATTCCCCTCTGAACCCTGACTCTATCGCCACCCTTCGATCGCGCAATGATGCCCTCTTTGAAGATCTCTGATTTCAGTCTTTCTCTCTCCTCCCTCTCTCTGTTCTAAAGACAAGTTCATGTGGGAAGAAGAAGGAAGAAGAAAGAATGATGGAGGCTTGTCCGGCATGGATCAGATTGCTCCACGGGCTAGAAATGGTGGTTGGTGATTGTGCTGGACATGAAGTGCTGCTGATTTCCAAATTTGCAGCCATGGACATGAAACCCGAAACACGCAAATAAGCGGTAATTTAAAATTTTCAAAGGAAATTTGAGATTCTATAGCTTTTGATTGATGAAACGTTGTTCATGTGGGCTAAAAATTGCTCATGTTGCTGTTTTCCATGAGTTCTTGCTGGTCATAATCAGAAAATCAGAAAAATATGCATCTTGTGGTTCATAATAATACATTAAAACATGAAAACATGAAAAATCAAGGGAAAATGATGGTTTTTTGGCATAAAAATGGGGAAGTAAATAGGAACATCAACTAAACTTTCATTTTTCTGCAAGAAGGAACTAAGGGCCACAGCCCATAACCTGTTCTTAATTTTCAGTAATTAAATAATGCAGGAAAATAAGGGAAAATACAAGAAAAGGGGGGAAAAACCCTAAAAAATAGGGGAAAATACATTTTGGGTTTCGAAAAATAAGGATAAATAAGAACAATGGTTGTGAATGTTTGTGGGGACTGAAGCATGAGGATTTGCCTCAGTTCAACCCCACCTTCTTGTTCTAGTATGTCTTTTTCCGTTTTTTCCACATAAAATGATGGTAAAATACCCTATAAATCTATCCAACGATGTAATATTTAAACGGGGAAGGGTAGAGGAGTTGAAATATGTCTAAATGCCGTGTGAAATGATGGGAAAGTGGCTGATTTCTATGCATAGCATTTAGGACGGATAATAATTAAAATTAAGAGCTTAGTAGCACGAGGATCACCTCGGTGCTAGGCCCATGCAAGGAAGCACGAACGGTAGTTGGAAACCATTAAAAGAATGTTTTCGCACTTGTGCACGATACTGTTTTGCTAAATGTTTGAGCACTAGGCATCCACCAAATGCATGGAGCATGAAAAAGAATTTAAAAGTATCAGTGATCAGCTCCTGGACATGCATTGCAATTGATTTATTAGAACATGACCTATGATGAGAGGCAGTGAGGTACCCATGCTGTAGGTAGACGCGGGTCCCAAAGGAGAAATCAAGTAAGGACAATGGTACATTCCTGGACACGCTTATTTGGTACCTTGAGCGACTTTTGTGCGATGTGTCTATTTGTTGAGCGACGCACTGAGGGGCCAATCCCCAAGGTGTAGGAGAGTTGCAGAGGGTTGACGGCATTCAGCCGTAGGAGGAACCCCATGTGTATGTGATTCGAGCCTTTTGGCTATGTGAAAGGGACTCCCTCTGAGGGGTAATATTGGGTTAGGATCAGTTGGACTACAACGTATACAAACACAATGTTTAGGAAGGCAGAGATTTTGATAGACGCTCCTGGCCGCGAGGCCGAGGGGTTGTCTTGTGTGTAGTGACGAGGCCTGGCTAGTGCATGAGCCAGTGCCGGCCCGTTTTTAGGTCCATCAGTGGTGCGTCTGCCGGGAGCCGCTTAAAAGTGGCGGTTCTCGAATCCTGGTTGTTTAGGGACCAACTAGCAGTTTATGCCAAAGGATACTGAGATTGATCCGTTATTTATTGATAAGCATCGTCTAGCAGAAATCCAAAAGCAAGAAAGAGATGAAAGAGCTAGGCGACGTGCTGAAATTTTTAGGAGATACTCTCCTAAGCGTAGCGGCGCTGAACCCTTACGAGGGAGTGGATCTAGTGGTCTTGGGGCCACAAGCAGTAAGTTAGGAGAAGGTGGAAGCTCTAGTGCTCCCCTTCCTTCTATAAGCCAGTCCACGTCAAGTACGGGAAGTGTAACCCCACCATCCCCTATTCCTAGTGCAAGTCCAATCCTTGTCATGGCGCAACCTATTGCAATTCCAGCAGGAACGACGGATTTGCCGGCTCTAGGTTACCCGCTACCCATTTTTAATGGGCTAGTTGAGGAAGATGCAGAACTCCACATTAGGGAGTTTCAAAAGCTAATGTTTAATTGTCGTATCCAAGAAGAAGGACATTTAATGATGTTCTTCAATATGACTCTCAAAGGAAGAGCCGCTATATGGTATCATGGTTTAGAAGCTGGAACCATATTGAACATTGATGCATTTTATGGAGCTTTTCGAAGGGAGTTTGCCCCTGAAAGGGGTGGGCAATATTGGTTGCGTGTACTCAACGTGACTCGCCAAGAACCACATGAGGATATTCGTGCTTATGCGAAGGAGATAAAAGAGGTTTTCCGTAAGTTGGACACCTCTATTCCTATCCCCGCAGCTGCCCAATTGCAATATTTCCTTCATGGTTTGGACTTTAATATCCAATTGTAGTTGAGTAGTGTCCCCTTGGGGGATATAGATACTGCCATTACACGAGCACAAGAGGTGGAATCCCGACTACAAGCAGCCTATGCTTCTCGAGGCAATTCGAATATGGGTTTAGTATTGGGAAACAATATGGCAATAGCCAATGGCAGTAGTGGCCAAGGGATAGCGATGGCTAATCCTAATGGGAGAGGGAACATGATGTAGAATGTCCCTTTATTACCAGCTCCCCCTAGCATGTCGATGCCTACGGGCACTCAAATGGCTCCAAGTAGTGGAGGCCAGGTGGTCAATTCTAACACCATGCCTGTGGCCCAACAACCAGTGCCTAATCGAATTGTTAGGCCGATGGAACGACAGGGTAATGACCAAGTCTATGAGTCGAGTTCTTCCAATGTTCTTGGCGAGGTTAAGGACATGATGAAGCATTATACTGACATGATTACGGAGCAGTATCGACAAATAGCCATTGATGTCAACTTCCTTAAAAAACAATAAATTTTGATAGGAAGTAGATACCCAGAGGAGGGTGCACCGTCGAGGTTTAGTTGCAAATGGTGTGGTGGGCAGCACTATCCAAGGAATTGCCCGAATGTTAAGTGCAACATTTGTGGAAAATCCGGCCATTTAGTAGCTACTTGATGGAGTAAGATCAGTTCCCTCCAGCGAGGAAGTTGGCAACCAGGGCCTGTTAATCATCGTGCCCAAGGAAATGATTCCCAGCGAGAGGACGGGCCTAAACAAATACTTCAATGACCAAAGACTACAGTGGAGGAGCTACCAAGTGGTAGTGGGGTTAGTTTGATTGAGGCTGTACGCGTTAACGATGCTGAAACCTCTAATCTACGAGCTGTCCTTACAAGAGGTCAAAAGGGTAGAGGAGCCGACAAGGATAAGCCTGTCGACGGAAACCCTAAACAAGGCGACAAAGGAACGCAAGTTTTGGATCCTTCCATGGAAGGGGGACCTTTGAAGCCCGTAGAGAGTAAAGCTAATAAGGAACCACCAAAGAAGAAGGTGAAAGTTAAGAAAGAGGCGATAAAGCCGGTTCAGCGACCTAAAGAGCGGATGGTTTGGCGTGAAAAGCGAGCTCTATCGAACTATCATGAATTCGATTTGGCGAGCTCTCTTTGTGAAGTCAAGCCAGATGTGAATCTCTTGCAGCTTATTAAGCTTTCCCTAGGAGTACTCAAGGAATTTAGAAAGATCCTATGTACCGGGTATATCGTAGAACCTTTGGGTATTGCGCGAGTTGGTGATGACTGGTTCGAGCATGCTGAGAAGCATTGCCCAAGGGTTGCAGCCTATGTCGATGGGATATTAGTAGATTATGCCATTTTCGACACGGGATCATCTGTTAACATTATGAGTTCTGAACTGATGGAGAGGTTGGGTCTTGCGATCCAGAAAGATACCTCCACAATTCTCAGAATGGCAGATGATAGTTTGAGACAGCCGAAAGGCTGCATTACTAAGGTCCATATCACTATTGCAAATGTAGAATGCCTGTTGGACTTTAGAGTGATTCGTTTTGCAGGCCGTCCAAGTTACCAAGTATTACTCGGACGACCTTGGATCTTGCAAGCGGATTGCCAAGTAGATATACCTGCCGGTCGACTAATATTCGGCAGAGGTGCCCAGCATGTGGTGGTTGATGCTTATCCTGAGTCCCCGCAGAGTGAGAGAGCTCCTCTATCTTCTACAGAATTGGAGACATTAGAAGATTTATCTGTCAGTGAGACATCATCGAGTGATGAGTCCAAAGAGGGATCCACCACGGAGGACATCTATCGGATCACTTTGAATGAGCCGATAGAGGGCCAAGATCGTATAAGAGATGCAGATGTTATCGAGCTAGACCTTGGTATGCCTGATGATTCGTGGCCAATCAAATTAGGTTCTATGCTCAGCTCAGCAGAAAGGGAGGACTATGTGGCCTTGATCCAGGAATTCCGTGATATCTTTGCCTGGAGTTATGATGAGTTGAGAGGCATTCCTCCTAGTCTTGCTATTCATACAATTCCGTTGAAAGAGGGCAGTCGTCCTGTAAGGCAGAAAGTAAGGCGTATGCCTTTTGAACTGAGGGACGGGCTGTTTGAAGAGTTACAGAAGCTTCGAAAAGCGGGTTTGATTTTTCGTGTGCAACACACGGAATGGTGTTCGCCAGTTGTGATTAGAAAGAAGAAGAATAATCAAATCCGTTTATGTGTAGACTTTAGGGAGCTGAATAAGCAGACAATTAAGGACTACTACCCGTTGCCATTTATTGACCAGATCTTGGATCAATTAGCAGGTAGGGAGATATATTCGTTTATGGATTGCTTTGCAGGATACAACCAAATGGCAATTGCAGAAGAGGACAAGTTGAAAACAACTTTCATCACTGTATTTGGTACTTTTGCATACCATGTGATGGCCTTTGGTTTATGCAATCCGCCTGGTTCGTGGCAACGAACAGCAGATAAGACATTCGGTGACATATCCCCTAAAGAGTTAAAGGTGTTTATTGATGACTTAGGGGCTGCCACCGTGAGAGGAAGGCAGTTGATCATTCTAAGAAAATGCTTTGAGCACTGTAGACAATTTTGCATCGCCCTAAACCCAGGGAAGTGTGTTTTTGGAGTACCTTATGGGCAGTTGCTGGGTCATGTAGTCAGTTCGGTGGGAATTGCGACAGACCCCGAGAAGGTCAAAGTTATAGTTGCCATGGGTCCACCACGCACTCCGAAGGAAGTTCATAGCTTTCTGTCTTCGGTTGGTTACTACCGTAGATTCATCAACGCCTTAGCAGAAAGAACGTTACCGCTTACAAATTTATTGTCCTTTAGCTGTTCGTTTGTATGGGGTGACCCTTGTAAGGTAGCATTCGAGGATGTGAAATAAGAGCTAGCAAGAGCGCCCGTTTTAAAAGCACCTAAAAGAGGTGAGGTGTTCTATATATTCTCAGCAACCACCATCTGCTGTTTAGCCCAAATTTGGGAAGAGAAGTGGTACCACCCGATTGCTTTTGCTAGTCGGAAGTTAGGAGTATCCGAAATCAATTATACTTACATGGAGAAATTGTGTCTAGCAATGGTCTTTGGGACCAAGAAATTCAGGCATTATATTCTCTATGAGAAAGTCGTGCTTTATACGAAGGCGGAGGGACTTTGACTATTGATGAATAAGTTACAACCGCCTGATCGTCTAGCAAAGTGGTTAATCACTTTGCAGGAATTTGATTATGAAATCAGGAGTAAGCCACCAAGGTTGCAAGGCATCGTGGAATGCCTTATGGACTTTGGGGAGCTGAAAGAATCTGTGGCTAAAGGTAGTGACATGGAGTTGTTACTTAAGATAGACGCGGCATCTATTCCCTCCTGGTATGCTGCAATAACGCATCATTTATTAACAGAAGAGGTGGGATCCGAATTAACTAAAGCTGAGAGAAGGAAAATTAAGCAGCAAGCGCTAAAGTTTGCTTTGATCGCAGATACATTATATCGGCAAGGGGTTGATGACATCTATCGCCGATGTGTGATGCCTGATGAGGTGCCATTCATTTTGGAAGAGTGCCATGATTCTGCTTGCGGTGGCCATTTTGCTGGATGGCTCACAGCACAAAAGGCTTTAAGAGCAGGTTATTGGTGGCCCGCCATCTTCCAGGATGCATTTGCGTATGTTAAGAGATGCGATATTTGCCAACGACATGATAGTCGAGAGAATAGGAAATGACCACTCACCCCTATTATGGTGATACTTCCATTTGAGAAGTGGGGAATAGACTTTGTGGGTCCTATTACTCCGTCGTGGACTACACAAAAGAGGTACATCATTGTAGCAACCGACTACTTCACGAAGTGGTCAGAAGCACGTGCAACAAGGAAGGATGATGCTAAAGAAACTGCTAGTTTCCTTTTAGAGCAGATAATATGCTGGTTTGGTCCGCCGAAAGAATTAGTGTCGGACCGCGGAACTCATTTCCTGAATAACGTGATTAAAGGTTTGACAGAGCTGTGGCAAATCAAGCATAACAAGACAACCCCATATAATCCGCAAGCTAGTGGGCAAGTTGAAAGTACCAACAAGCAGCTTGTGGGCATCCTGTCCAAAATTGTGTCGGAAAAGAAACGGGATTGGGATAAAAAGTTATACGTGGCAGTGTGGGCTTATAATACGACTTTCAAACGAGCCACTGGCCATACCTCGTTCAAGTTAGTATATGGGGAGGAGTGTGTCTTGCCTTTAGAGATTGAGCTGCCGACTATTCGGTTTGCCATCAATCATTCTTTGAGCGATGAAGACGCACTTTTTGAGCGCTTGACGACACTGGCACATTTAGATGAGCTTAAGTTGTAGAGCTTATTGCACCAAGAAGTGGCGAAGCGCCGAATGAAGCAGCTACACGACATCAAAGCCAAGAAATACACCTTCAAGAAAGGACAGCTTGTTCTGTATTATGATGCACGACGTGAATTATTCCTAGGCAAGCTAGAACCCAAATGGGATGGGCCCTATAGGATCGTTAGAATAGGAAAGAATAAATCCACAGTCTTGTTAGCTGACCTTGAGGGGATAGAATTTAAAAATAAGGTTAATCTTAATAAGATTAAACCTTATTACTTCTGATTGCACTAATGCTATGACTGCCTTGCAGGTCTAGGCGAGATCGATCACACATGTGCAAGGGAATTGTGATAGAGGTTGATGGGTCGTCTGATCCCTTATTTAGAACACCCATATTTAGAACAGAGGTATCATCAGGGAAAGCTCATTTGGTGGAGCAAAGGATACAAGGTGATTGAGCAAGAAGGCGTGACATTTATTTGGGAGATCAAGGTCTTCTGCCATCACTGCCTACAAATTTTGACGAGCATCCCTGTTGAATTCAATGATGATGGAGGGATGGAGCCTACAATCCACCCGTTGAATATGCTGAATTTCGATTACCATAATTACGAGTAGAGTCCAGGATGGCGGGATATGTAAACCCTTTATGGATGTACACCTTGTACTTTGATGGGGCGTCCAGGGGTGCATGCAAAAAATGAAGTGTAGGAGTTGTCATCCGAGACCCCCGACGACGCATTGTCATGAAGTTAGCTGCTTATCTCGGGGTGAATTTTACCAATAATATGGCAGAATACAAAGCCCTGATTATGGGTTTGAATATTGCGAAGAAGGGTGGTATCCGCCAGTTGTTGGTGAAAGGGGACTCTCAGTTGGTTTTAAATCAACTCAATGGGACGTACATGGTACGAAACCCCATCCTTTGTATGTACCATCATACTGCCATAGCCCTGCTAGACGAATTCGATAGAGTGTCTTTTCAGCTGATTCCACGGAATTGGAATCAGTTTGCCGATTCTTTGGCTAATTTTGCGTATGAAGAAGACCTCTTCTTTAATTGTGGCCCGTGTCCCGATATATCTATTGATGGTGAGACAGGACCCGGTCGTTTGTGGGGTATGCTTTCTAAACATGCCCTCTTTGGCAGACGATGGTTGATCTGGGTGATGCAGAGGGTAAGCGAGACTCATCTGCCTTTATTATCTTGGACGCATAGACTGATTCGACGACATGTGATGCGAACACCTCTTGCGATATATGCAGGAGGGATAGGTCATAATTTAATGCACTTAGTATAGGGTTACAAGCCCTGTTCCCCTGGGAATGGTATGCTTTGATGTCTATCATGGTTGTTTCCAGGAGGATGTTATGCATAGTATTGTTGGATTTCATTAGGCCAAGAGGGCCGATTCAGTTTTGTAGTGAAGTGTTTCATTTCATTAGGCCAAGAGGGCCATTTCCCTGCCTAGCACGGGTGCGTTTAATCGGGGTTTTGTTTTAAGTGTTGTGCTGGACAGATTTCGTGGTTAGTGGACTTTGGTGGAGCCTGGAGGAGCCTTTGCTGCGATGGAAGCTTCTTGTGGCCAATCCAGGTGATACCTCTCCTTTACGAGTACCTTTCTTTCCTGTTATATGTGTATTTGTACTTGTCGAGGGGATACATTTTTGTTGGGGACCGACAACCAAGGCATGAAGTCCCAGGTTTAGGTTGAGTATGTTTGAGGGAGGTCGGAGTAGTCATCGCCTCCTGTAAAAACATTGTCAGGCATCGAAAGACCTGTTTTAGAAGGAAGTCCTAGTGGCCCTGTCCTGCTAGCCTGCTAGGCAGCCGTTCTAGGAGTTCTTGTTAGTAGTGAGGCAGTTAGAGAAGCTTGCTAGAAGATAATAAAGATGATGCCTAGAAACTTTGTACATCCTAAAAGATGAATATAAATACGAAGGTGTGTAAAAAGGGGTTCTAACCCCTATCAAAGAAAAGAAATGAAATGAAAATATATAAGCAGTTGCTCATTGCCTTGCGAGGGCCTGGTAGGTTCCTGGGGACGAGTCAGACCTGGGGCCGATACCTTGTCTTCCTAGGGGTGGCTTCTTGCTGGGACAAAAAAAAAATGATGACAAAACAAGGAAGGTTGGAGCGAAAATAAAAGTGAGCGTTAGAAAAGGATTAAGTGTCGCCTTGCGAGGGCTTGGTAGGTTCTTGGGTGCCGAGATAGGTCCTGAGGCCGATGCCCTGTTCTCCTTGGGTCACTACGCTCAGCTCCCTCTTTTTTACATGCCCAAGTATGTTAATAAAATAAAAACCCTAAAAGAAGAAATGTACTGAAAGAAAATACTCTTTGATCAGGCTATAGGAGTCCTCGCCTTGCAGGAGCTCCTAGTGGTGTTGTTTTTAGTTGGTAAGTAGCGCAGACTACCACTTAGGGCAACCTCTTTGATAGGTTTTTTTAGTTTGGATGTGTTGGAGCAGCTGGTTAGTGACTCACTTCGGATATTCTATTAGATGATGCTAGGCCTACTCCTTGTGGATGTCATGCCTTGGTTCT
Source organism: Lygodium microphyllum (assembly GCF_053477565.2). Classification (NCBI taxonomy): domain Eukaryota; kingdom Viridiplantae; phylum Streptophyta; class Polypodiopsida; order Schizaeales; family Lygodiaceae; genus Lygodium; species Lygodium microphyllum. Next base: position 17,205,814 of record NC_141154.1, on the reverse strand, counting down.
GTCCAGGGGTAGGGGGAGCATTGTGCTGAGTTTTATTATATATTTGTTTTGTATCAGTTTGATGCTTCTTTGGTTGTTTATGTGCAGATATGATTCGTGGATTCGACGGGCTGAGTCGCCCTATCCCGTGGTCGCCAATGAGAACGGAATTTAGGTGACAGGAAGTGCTTAAAAATAGCTAAAAATTATGAATATCAAGGGAAAAATATTCAATGTCAAAGGCGGCGGCTCGATCTAGGACGATTTTAAGCGCCAAAGTGCTTTAAAGGCGCCCGAGCGACACTTGTTGATTTTTCATAATTTTTCAGACAATCGTGCGGGTTGACACGAGCTACTGGCCAATGCGGGATGCTAAGCCGGACGCCCAGGATTTTTCAGAGCTCGATTCCGAGTCTGCACGGGGGAATGGCCAAGAGACCGGTCAAGATACGAAGGGGTGTTTGGCCAAAGTGGGCATGACCTTTGGGAGCCCAATTTTAAATGTCACATGAAAGGAAGATGGAAATGAGAGATGCCAAATCGTGGAGAGAGAGCACGCAGGATGGCGCCGAAAAATGCGCTTCAATCATGGAGGAGCCATCTCCTTCCTGTGAGCAACCCCCCCAATCGACATTGGGCATTGATTCCCCTCTGAACCCTGACTCTATCGCCGCCCTTCGATCGCGCAATGATGCCCTCTTTGAAGATCTCTGATTTCAGTCTTTCTCTCTCCTCCCTCCCTCTCTTCTAAAGGCAAGTTCATGTGGGAAGAAGAAGGAAGAAGAAAGAATGATGGAGGCTTGTCCGACATGGATCGGATTGCTCCACGGCCTGGAAATGGTGGTTGGTGATTGTGCTGGACATGAAGTGCTGCTGATTTCCAAATTTGCAGCCATGGACATGAAACCCGAAACATGCAAATAAGCAGTAATTTAAAATTTTCAAAGGAAATTTGAGATTCTATAGCTTTTGATTGATGAAACGTTGTTCATGTGGGCTAAAAATTGCTCATGTTGCTGTTTTCCATGAGTTCTTGCTGGTCATAATCAGAAAATTAGAAAAATATGCATCTTGTGGTTCATAATAATACATTAAAACATGAAAACATGAAAAATCAAGGGAAAATGATGGTTTTTTGGCATAAAAATGGGGAAGTAAATAGGAACATCAACTAAACTTTCATTTTTCTGCAAGAAGGAACTAAGGGCCACAGCCCATAACCTGTTCTTAATTTTCAGTAATTAAATAATGCAGGAAAATAAGGGAAAATACAAGAAAAGGGGGGAAAAACCCTAAAAAATAGGGGAAAATACATTTTGGGTTTCGAAAAATAAGGATAAATAAGAACAATGGTTGTGAATGTTTGTGGGGACTGAAGCATGAGGATTTGCCTCAGTTCAACCCCACCTTCTTGTTCTAGTGTGTCTTTTTCCGTTTTTTCCACATAAAATGATGGTAAAATACCCTATAAATCTATCCAACGATGTAATATTTAAACGGGGAAGGGTAGAGGAGTTGAAATATGTCTAAATGCCATGTGAAATGATGGGAAAGTGGCTGATTTCTATGCATGGCATTTAGGATGGATAATAATTAAAATTAAGAGCTTAGTAGTAGCACGAGGATCACCTCGGTGCTAGGCCCATGCAAGGAAGCACGAACGGTAGTTGGAAACCATTAAAAGAATGTTTTCGCACTTGTGCACGATACTGTTTTGCTAAATGTTTGAGCACTAGGCATCCACCAAATGCATGGAGCATGAAAAAGAATTTAAAAGTATCAGTGATCAGCTCTTGGACATGCATTGCAATTGATTTATTAGAACATGACCTACGATGAGAGGCAGTAAGGTACCCATGCTGTAGGTAGACATGGGTCCCAAAGGAGAAATCAAGTAAGGACAATGGTACATTCCTGGACACGCTTATTTGGTACCTTGAGCGACTTTTGTGCGATGTGTCTATTTGTTGAGCGACGCACTGAGGGGCCAATCCCCAAGGTGTAGGAGAGTTGCAGAGGGTTGACGGCATTCAGCCGTAGGAGGAACCCCATGTGTATGTGATTTGAGCCTTTTGGCTATGTGAAAGGGACTCCCTCTGAGGGGTAATATTGGGTTAGGATTAGTTGGACTACAACGTATACAAACGCAATGTTTAGGAAGGCAGAGATTTTGATAGACGCTCTTGGCCGCGAGGCGGAGGGGTTGTCTTGTGCATAGTGACGAGGCCCGGCTAGTGCATGAGCCAGTGCCGGCCCGTTTTTAGGTCCATCATACACAAAATGTATCTCTTGGAGGCAGTTCATACTTTGTCACATTCATTGATGATTGTTCTAGAAAGCTGTGGGTATATTTTATGAAGGAAAAGAGTGAAGCGTTTGAGCACTTTAGAACTTTCAAGGCTGCAGTTGAAAGAGAAACATGCTTGAAAGTAAAGTGCTTGAGGTTAGATGGAGGGGGAGAGTACCTCTCGAATGAGTTCGGTGATTTTCTGAGGTCTCATGGGATAAAGAGACAATTCACATACAGGTATACCCCACAGCAAAATGGTGTTGCAGAAAGGAAAAACAGGCATATTGCAGAAGTTGCACACGCCTTGACGCTGAAAAGAATATGCCTAAGCATTTTTTGTCTGAGGATGTTCATACTGTTGTTTATATTATGAACAGAACTCCCATAGCTGCAGTTCATGGGATGACTCCTGAAGAATACTTTACTGGCAAGAAGCTCGATGTATCGCACTTGAAGGTATTTGGCTATGTTGCATACGTTCATGTGCCAGATGAGCTACGGAAGAAGCTTGATCCAAAGGCAGAAAAATGTATCTTTATTGGATACTATTTAGAGCAGAAAGGGTATCGTTGTTATAACCCTATCACATGTAAGTTCAGAGTGAGCAGAGATGTCATCTTTGATGAAATGAGCAGTTGGTATGCATCTAGTGGTGATGCATTAGATGATGATGATGATCATGACACTCATGTGTAGGCTAAAAAGCAAGAATCACAGACTCTTAGTGGACCAGAGACATCATCTGGTAGTCCATGGTCTGGGAGACTAAGGAGTAGCTCTACATCTTCAGGTGCATCTAGTAGCACTACAGGTAAAGACAAAGGAAAGAGTAAAGTGTTAGAAGGCATTGATGCAGTTCTTGATGGAGACTCCAGTGGCTCAGAGAGCTTGGATGATGAGCTTGGCATTCCTTCAGTGAGGACACCAGGTGTACAGAGAGCTCATAATAATGTAAAGGCTCCATTGAGTGATCCGGTGGTACGCAGATCTAGCAAGGTCAGATACCCTGTTAAGAGATTTGGTTTTGAAGGTTATGCAGCTCACCATTATACTTATATGGTGAAACTAGTTGAGGATGCTGAGCCCACTTGTTTTGAGGATGCTATTGGTCATACTCATTGGGATGCAGTAATGGATGAGGAGGTGGCTGCATTAGAGGCCAATAGGACTTGGGATCTAGTATCATTGCCAAAGGGCAAGAAAGTTATTGGATGTAAGTGGGTTTATAAGATTAAGCACAATGCAGATGGTTCTATTAGTAGGTACAAATCTAGGCTAGTTACAAAAGGCTATGCCCAGACATATGGTATAGATTATGATGAAACCTTCAGTCCAATTGCTAGGATGGCAACTGTCAAATGTGTGATTGCTTTGGTTAGCAGCCAAAGATTGGAGGTTGCAGCAAATGGATATGAAGAATGCCTTCTTGCATGGTGATTTGCAGGAAGAAGTGTATATGGATTAGCCAGCAGGTTATGAAGATTTAGAGCATCCCACATATGTGTGCAAGTTGAAGAAGGCGCTCTATGGGCTCAAGCAAGCACCTAGAGCATGGTCTGACAAGATCAGAGAGTATCTTGTCAATATTGGCTTCTATGTTTCTGATGTTGATCACTCACTTTATGTGAGAAAGGGAGATGCAAGTTTGTTCATCATAGTCATCTATGTGGATGACTTGATTATTACAAGTGATAGTGATAGTGGGATTGTTAAAGTCAAGGACTTTTTTGAAGAAGAAGTTTGAGATGAAGGATTTAGGTGAGCTAAGGTACTTCCTTGGCATTGAGGTGATGAGATGTGATGATGGTATATGGCTGTCCCAAAGATAGTATGGCTTGGATATGTTGTCCAAGTATGGTATGACAGCATGCAAACAACTTTCAGTCCCATTTGAGTAGAATGTAAAGTTGAGTGGTGATGTTGGGGATGAGATAGAAGACCCTATTATGTTTAGGAGGATAGTGGGGAGTTTGATCTACATGACCATTACAAGGCCAGACTTGAGCTACGCTGTTGGTCTTGTGAGTCAGTTTATGCAAGTACCTAGAAAGCCACATTTGGATGCAGTCAGACGCATATTGAGATATGTGAAGTCCACATTACATTATGAAGTTTTCTATGAGGTAGGTATAGATGTACAAGTGTTTGGATACATAGATGCAGATTGGGCTGGTAGTATGTCTGATAGAAGATCTACCAGCGGATACATGTTCTCTCTTGGTAGTGCAACAGTTACTTGGAGCAGCAAAAAAGTAATCTACAATTGCTTTGTCGAGTACAGAGGCTGAGTATAGAGGTGCTGCTGTTGCAGCATGTGAGGTAGTATGGCTGCAAAAGTTAATGGATGATTTAGATGTGCAGGTGGAAGGTCTAGTTGTCATTTATTGTGACAACATGAGCAGTATACAGTTGTCTAGGAACCCTGTGTTCCATGCCAAGACAAAACATATTGAGGTACACTACCACTTTGTGAGAGAGAAGGTACTAGCAGGTCAGATTGACTTGGTGTATGTCAGCACACAGGATCAAATAGCTGACATCTTCACAAAGGCATTGGGTAAAAAGAAGCTCAAAAGTTTCGAAGCTTACTTGGAGTTGCAGAGATGCAGTTGAGCTTGAGGGGGAGTGTTGAGATGACAAGCTCAACACATGCAGACATTGATGATGGACCGCCTGGTTAGATGGGTCCACACGTCTACACTTAGCACGTTAGTAGTCATTATGACTCTCACATGGCCACTGACTCATTACTTATTATATTCAGTTTGTTATACCTATTTATAGCTGGCATAGTTATAGCGCTAGTTGACTAGTGTAGTCGGTTATGCATTGTTTGACTTAGTAGGCCACTTTCCTTTATGTTGTGTCTTATCTATACTTTGTGTACATTGTAAAGAGTGTGAAAGAAGAAGAAGAAACCAGCAAGAAAACTTTTTGGCCTCCATCTCTCTTCTTGTCTCTTGAGTGAGCTTCTCCTTGTGCATTCTGTGTGTGTTCGGTGCAACATCTTGAGCAAGTCCCCCCACCACACGATTCTTGACACCTTTCCACCGCCTGTCTACATTTACAAATTGCACAGGTGAGAGCCCGATGCTCCTTGAATTAAACCATGATGCTCTTGCGCTCTTTTACAAAAGTATTGACTCGCGCTTTTCCTTGTGCGCCTTTCTCCCTTATTTAGGACTTTTCTCCTTGTACGTCTTTGTCTTTCGTCTCACTTTGCTTTGGCCTTTGTCTTCTACTTTAGCTTTTTCAGATTTTCCACCTTCGTTTGTTTGAGGGTTAACAGCAGGCAGTAGCCCCCCCTCTGTTGCGAACAGGCAAACCCCCCCTCCTGCTCGTCAGAAACCCCCCCTATGGTCTCTAGCAGGCACGCCCCCTGGCCATGACACAAAGAAAGAGAGAAAGAGAGAGAGAGAGAGAGAGAGAGAGAGAGAGGACAGAGAGAAAAGAGAGTGAGAGAAGGAGAAGAAGAGAAGAAGAAGAAGAAGAGAGAAGAAAAAGGAGACGAAGAAGAAGAAGAGGATAGAGAGAGAAGGAGAAGAAGAAGAAGAAGAAGAAGAAGAAGAAGAAGAAGAAGAAGAAGAAGAAGAAGAAGAAGAAGAAGAAGAAGAAGAAGAAGAAGAAGAAGAAGAAGAAGAAGAAGAAGAAGAAGAAGAAGAAGAAGAAGAAGAAGAAGAAGAAGAGAAGAGAGAGTAAGAAGGAGAAGAAGAGAAGAAGAAGAAGAGGGAGAGAAAAGAAGAAGAAGAAGAAGAAGAAGAAGAAGAGGGAGAGAGAGAGAGGAGAAGAGAGAAGAAAAAGGGAAAAAAGAAGAAGAAGAGGAGAGAGAGAGAGAAGGAGAAGAAGAGAAGAAGAAGAAGAGGGAGAGAGAGAGAGGAGAAGAAGACAAGAAGAAGAAGAAGAAGAAGAGGGTGAGAGAGAGAGGAGAAGAAGGAGAAGAAGAAGAAGAAGAAGAGGGGGAGAGAGAGAGAGGAGAAGAAGAGAAGAAGAAGAAGAAGAAGAAGAAGAGGGAGAGAGAGAAGGAGAAGAAGAGAAGGAGAGGAAGAGGGAGAGAAGAAGAAGAAGAAGAAGAAGAAGAAGAAGAAGAAGAAGAAGAGAGAGAGAGAGAGAGAGAGAGAGAGAAGAGAGAGAAGCTTCTGGAAGCTTCTTCTCCCCTCCTCAAAGAGAGGTCACATACCCCTCTTGTCATTTCCAGAAATACTGTCAAGAATCGCGTGGTGGGGGGACTTGCTCAAGTTGCTACGCCGAACACACACAGAATGCACAAGAAGAAGCTCACTCAAGAGACAAGAAGAGAGATGGAGGCCAAAACATTTTCTTGCTGGTTTCTTCTTCTTCTTCCACACACTTTACAATTTACACAAAGTATAGATAAGATACAACATAAAGGAAAGTGGCCTACTAAGTTAAACAATGCATAATCAACTACACTAGTCGACTGGCGCTATAACTATGCCAGCTGTAAATAGGTGTAACAACCTGAATATAATAAGTAATGAGTCAGTGGCCATGTGAGAGTCATAATGACCACCGGCATGCTAAGTGTAGATGTGTGGACCCATCTAACCAAGCGGTCCATCATTAATGTCCGCATGTGTTCAGCTTGTCATCTCAACACTCCCCCTCAAGCTCAACTGCATCTCTACAACTCCAAGTAAGCTTCAAAACTTTTGAGCTTCTCTATACCCAATGCCTTCATGAAGATGTCAGCTATCTAATCCTGTGTGCTGACATAGACCAAGTCAATCTCACATGCTAGTACCTTCTCTCTCACAAAGTGGTAGTGTACCTCAATATGTTTTGTCCTGGCATGGAACATAGGGTTCCTAACCAATTGTATACTGCTCATGTTGTCACAATAAATGACAACTAGACCTTCCATCTGCACATCTAAATCATCCATTAACTTTTGCAGCCATTCTACCTCACATGTTGCAACAGCAGCACCTCTATACTCAGCCTCTGTACTTGACAAAGCAACTATAGATTGCTTTTTGCTGCTCCAAGTAACTGCTGCACTACCAAGAGAGAACATGTATCCACTAGTAGATCTTCTATCTAACATACTACCAGCCCAATGTGCATCTGTGTATCCAAACACCTGTACACCTGTACCTGCCTCATAGAAAAGTCCATAATGTAATGTGCACTTCACATATCTCAATATGCGTCTGACTGCATCCAAATGTGGCTTTCTAGGTACTTGCATAAACTGACTCACACGACCAATAGCGAAGCTCAAGTCTGGCCTTGTAATGGTCATGTAGATCAAACTCCCCACTATCCTCCTGAACATAGTAGGGTCTTCTATCTCATCCCCAACATCACCACTCAACTTTACATTCTGCTCCAACGGGACTGAAAGTGGTTTGCATGCTATCATACCATACTTGGACAACATATCCAAGCCATACTATCTTTGGGACATCCATATACCATCATCACATCTGATCACCTCAATGCCAAGGAAGTACCTTAGCTCACCTAAATCCTTCATCTCAAACTTCTTCTTCAAAAAGTCCTTGACTTCAACAATCCCACTATCACCATCACTTGTAATAATCAAGTCATCCACATAGATGACTATGATGGCCAAACCTGCATCTCCCTTTCTCACATAAAGTGAGTGATCAGCATCAGAAACATAAAAGCCAATATTTACAAGATAGTCTCTGATCTTGTTAGACCATGCTTTAGGTGCTTGCTTAAGCCCGTAGAGCGCCTTCTTCAACCTGCACACATACGTGGGATGCTCTAAATCTTCATAACCGACTGGCTGATCCATGTACACTTCTTCTTGCAAATCTGTCAAGATTGTGGGAGAGAAGGAAGGAGTCTCACTTGTAGATTTCTTGCTTGCACAATGGGGGAATACACACAGAGGTGGAGGCTGAAAATAGTTTTCCTCTTCTTAGTTGTGTAAGCCAAAAGAACTCTTATACAAAGAAATAGAAGAACCCTATATATGGGTCTCAAACCAAACTCAACTAACTAAGGTGGCATACTAACTGAGTCACGAACTAGAGTAGATAAGGATAGCTGTCATCTAGCTATTATTCATGGGTGGTGTACCAACCACATCTGCAACTAACAAGTCGGTGACATAAATGCACAACGGTCACCCTGGCATATCACGAGTGGAGCTCGATATCTCAACACTCTCCCTCGAGCTCAATCCCAATTCCTGCACACCAAGCAGGTCTTTGAACTTGCACAGCTTCTCTGCGCCCAATGCCTTCGTAAATATGTCACCTATCTGATCCTCGGTGCTGACATAAACTAGATCAATAAGACCTAGTAAAACCCTCTCCTGCACATAGTGATAATGCACCTCAATGTGCTTTGTTCTAGCATGATAGACTGGGTTATTTGCCAAGTGTATACTACTCATGTTGTCACAATAAATGACAACTAGCCCATCTGTAGGCTAATGCATATCATAAAGTAGTTTATGCAACCAAGCTACCTTACATGCAGCCATTGCTGCACCCCTGTACTCAGCCTCTATGCTCAACAAGGCAACTGTAGGCTATTTCTTGCTGCTCCAAGTGACTGCAGCACTCCCAAAAGAGAACACATATCCACTGGTAGATCGTCTATCAGAAATACTACCAGCCCAATCAGCATCAGTGTATCCATGCAACTGTATTTGAACCCCAGTCTCATAAAATAGTCCATACTACAATGTGGACTTCACATATTTGAGTATGTGTCTAGCCGCATCCAAATGTGGTTTCCTTGGAGCCTGCATAAACCGACTTACCAATCCAACAGCATAGCTCAAATCTGGCCTGGTAATAGTCATATAAATCAAACTTCCTACTATGCGTTTGTACATAGTAGGGTCTTCCAGAAGCTCACCTCCATCTGCGCTCAGCTTCACATTCTGCTCCAAAGGAACTGAAATAGGCTTACAGCCTGTCATCCCATATTTGGATAGCATGTCCAATCCATACTGCCTCTGCAAGAGCTGCATCCCACTTGGTGATCTAATCACCTCAATGCCCAAGAAATAACATAGCTCTCCCAAATCCTTCATCTCAAACTTCTGCTTCAATAGCATTTTCACATGAAGGATATCTTCATCACTGTCACCTGTCATAATCAAATCATCAACATAAATGACAAGTAGCATAATACCTTTCTCTGTTTTTCTCACATGAAGTGAGAAATCTACCTTGGAAATCTGAAAGCCAATAGTGACAAGATACTGTCCTATCTTGTCAGACCATGCTCTAGGTGCTTGCTTCAAGCCATACAAGGCTTTCTTCAACCTGCAAACAAACTCAGGATGAATAGCATGCACATAACCTGGTGGCTGCTCCATATAGACCTCTTCTTGCAAATCACCATGCAAGAAGGTATTCTTTACATCCATCTGATGTGAAGACCATCCCTTTGATGTAGCCATAGCAATGACTGCTCTTACGGTTGCCATCCTTGCAACTGGACTGAATGTTTCTTCATAATTAATGCCATATGTTTGTGCATACCCCTTGACTACTAATCTTGCCTTGTATCTGTTCACAGAACCATCTGCATTGTGCTTTACCTTATAAACCCACTTACAGCCAATTGCATTCTTACCTTTAGGCAAAGGTACCAATTTCCATGTAGCATTTGCTTCCAAGGCATCCATTTCTTCATCCATGGCTTTCTCCCATTTTTCTTTTCCCATGGCTTGCTCAAAAGAAGTGGGTTCTGGTTCCTGTATCACTTTGACCATATAGGCATAGTGAATGGCTGTAAATCTATCATATTTCAGCCTATCCATAGGATACCTAGCTCTGGTAGACCTGCGCAAAGTAGGTTCACTCCCAGGTGCTCTCAAAACATCCCTGGTCTTCCTTACTCCAGGTGTAACAATAGAATGAATACCCAACTCATCATCAATGCTCTATTCTGAGCCACTGGATTCACCATCCACATAAGAGTGACCTGCATTCACATCAAACATGGGCTGATCTACCTTCTCTTTTCCTTTTCGTGATACCTGCATACCACTATCTACATTGCTTTGAGAAGATTCTCCTGATCTCAATCTGCCTATCCATGGCGAAGAATGTGAACCATTGCTAGAGAACGCTTCAGGTCCACTAATATTTTGTGACTGCTGCTGTGAATTTTGTGCAGCATTACCATTTTGTGCATCTACATCATCAATCACATTTACTGGTTTATACCAGCTACTCATCTCATCAAAAACAACATCTCTGCTCACTGTAAACTTACGAGTAGAAGGGTTATAGCATCTATACCCTTTCTGCTGCAAAGAGTAACCAATAAAGATGCACTTCTCAGCTTTTGGATCCAACTTGGATCTCAACTCATCTGGCACATGAACATAGGCAATGCAACAAAAAATTTTCAAATGAGAAATATCTGGTTTCCTACCAGTATGCCTCTCCTCTGGAGTCATCCCATGTATTGCTGCAGTGGGAGTCCTATTCATTATGTAGACTGCTGTAGCAACTGCTTCAGCCCAGTAAAAATCTGGCAAGTCTTTTTCATTGAGCATGGCACGAGATACCTCTCCAATATGCCTATTTTTCCTTTTTGCAATTCCATTTTGTTGTGGGGTATGACTACATGAATATTGTTGTTTTATGCCATGCTCCTGCAGGAACCTTGCAAAGTCATTTGAGAGGTACTCTCCCCCTCCATCTGACCTTAGGTATTTTATTTGCAGGCCTGTTTCTTTTTCAACCATAGCTTTAAGATTTTTGAAATACCCAAAAACTTCACTTTTCTTTTTCATAAAATACACCCAAATTTTTATGCTATAGTCATCAATAAAAGTGACAAAATAATGACAGCCTCCAAGAGATGCAGCTTTAGTAGTCCACACATCAGAGTGGATTAATTCCAATGGCTTCTTACTCTCTTGAACATGTCTAGGAAATGGTTTCCTTATCTTTTTTCCAAATTGGCATGCTTCACATACCTTATGCATTTCTGCAACCTTGAATTTAGACAATCCTGCAACAATATTTTGGGCCTGCATTGATTTAAGTCACTGTATATTAATATGACCAATGCGTTTATGCCAGATATCAATATTTGCAACAACACAGGTTCCATGTGCAAACATTGCTGCACTCAATTCAGGCATGTCTGCATCCAACGTAAACATTCTGCCATTCTTATTTCCTTTTGCTATCAAGCGACCTTTATTTTTCATATCCTCAACAAAGCATCCATGAGGATTAAATCTGACCTGCAAGCCCTGCTCAACCATTTGACCAACAGAAACCAGATTCTTGGTGATATTCGGAACATGAAATACATCGGACAGGTATTTCTTTTTCCCATCCTGAATAGACAAATGAATTTTTCCAATCTGCACAATAGGATGTGCAGTATCATCACCAGTCTCCACAAATCCTGGTTTTTCCATTTTCCTTGTATCCTCCATCCATTTTGCATGACCTGTCATGTGGTTTGATGCACCTGAGTCAACATACCACACTTCGTTGCTTTCTTCTACACTTGTCACAGAATTGTTCATGTGTTGCACCATAAACAAATGCTCATTTCTGTCATCACCTTGTCTACTAGAAGATGCATAATTTTCTTGTTGCAGTTTTCCATTCATGATGCCATTCTGCTTTTTATAGCAGTCTTTAGTCATATGACCCATTTTACCACAGTAGTAGCATTCAACATTACTGTTTGCATTTTGGCCTCTTTGCCATCCACCACGACCTCTTTGGCTCCCCCTGCCTCTAGAGTTATCACGTCCTCCTCCATAGGACTGGTTTTCTTGAGTTTGCTGCATATTCTGATTTCTACCACGGCCTCTAAATCGGCTTCCTCTACCTCTGCCTCTACCTCTTCCAGCATTTGAGTAGAAAACATCTTCTTTTGAAGTTCCTCCTGAAAAAGATGCACCACCATTTCTCTGCTCCTCAGAAATTAGAAGAGCAATCAACTCCTCAAAATCAGGAAATCTTTCACGGACGGAAATGGATGTTCGGAACTGTGCATAATCCTTTCCTAGACCATTCAAGGTCACTGAGACTAAATCATCATCTTCCACTGGCGACCCAATGGAAGCAAGTGCATCTGCAATCTTCTTCACCTTCATGTGGTAGTCATTGATGCTCATCCTTTCTCTTTGCACATTGTGCAACTCTTTCTTGAGCTGCATTTTCCTGGCTTGTGTATTTGTGCTATACATTTTTGACAAAGTATCCCATGCCTCCTTTGGCGTACTTGCATCCTGAATATGCACAATCATAGAGTTTGAAATGCTGATAGACAGCCAATACATAACTTTCCTGGCTCTCTCATGCCATGCTTTAAATGCCTGCATTTGCTGTTGATTGGGAACATCAGGAAGAACTGGTTCTTCTTCATTTCCTGCAACAAATTCCCAATATCCTTTTCCCATAAGGAAATTCGTCATTCTAAACTTCCATGCTTGGAAGTTATTCTTGTCAAGCTTTTCAGTGACAATTTGTGAAAGAGAATCAGACGCCATTACAGAACACTGCAAAAAATTCTGTCACTGCAAAAAACACAGCTTCACCCTCACAAGGGCAAATCTGCAAAACTGGCAAAAGTGGTATTTGACCACACAGTCACTTCCTAGTGACGATTTTGCATAAACAGGAACCAAGGATGATTTTGTAACTCCCGATGTTTCTGCACACAAGCATACAATGCAATTTCTGTGGTAACTTTTCACCGACCTGTAGAACAATGGTCGCACAGCATAAAACAGGGCCTTTTCCTAAGTATGTGCAGAAAACTTCCACCTCCAAAACAAGCCCTGAAATGGCCTCAAATCAAAAAAACAGGGTCACCATGGGCTAAAGCCCTCTCCCGCAGCATATACTGCCCTCTTGCTTCACCGCGAAGGGCGTCTCAACCTGAGACAATGCACTCCTGCACTTTCTGGTTGTACTGCCTGTAGAGACTTGCTCCCACACCAGAAAAATGAAAGCAACACTGGTCTTCTTACCAGAACACCGCGAACTTGGCTTGCTTTCTTGAGCTCCTTACCACGAACAAGGCTCTGATACCATGTTAAGATTGTGGGAGAGAAGGAAGGAGTCTCACTTGTAGATTTCTTGCTTGCACAAAGGGGAAATACACACAAAGATGGAGACTGAAAACAGTTTTCCTCTTCTTAGTTGTGTAAGCCAAAAGAACTCTTATACAAAAAAATAGAAGAACCCTATATATGGGTCTCAAACCAAACTCAACTAACTAAGGTGGCATACTAACTGAGCCACGAACTAGAGTAGATAAGGATAGCTGTCATCTAGCTATTATTCATGGGCGGTGTACCAACCGCATCTGCAACTAACAAGTCGGTGATATAAATGCATAACGGTCACCCTGACATATCACGAGTGGAGCTCGATATCTCAACAAAATCACCATGCAAGAAGGCATTCTTCACATCCATTTGCTGCAACCTCCAACCTTTGGCTGCTGCCAAAGCAATCACACATCTGACAGTTGCCATCCTAGCAACTAGACTGAAGTTTTCTTCATAATCTATGCCATATGTCTGGGCATAGCCTTTTGCAACTAGCCTAGCTTTGTACCTACTAATAGAACCATCTACATTGTGCTTAATCTTATAAACCCACTTACATCCAATAGTTTTCTTGCCCTTTGGCAATGATACTAGATCCCAAGTCTTATTGGCCTCTAATGCAGCCATCTCCTCATCCATTGCTGCATCCCAATGAGTATGACCAACAGCATTCTCAAAACATGTGGGCTCAACATCCTCAACTAGTTTCACCATATAAGCATAATGGTGAGCTGCATAACCTTCAAAACCAAATCTTTTAACAGGGTATCTCACCCTGCTAGACCTATGTACCACTAAATCACTCAATGGAGTCTTTGCATTGACGCATGCTCTTTGCATACCTGGAGTCCTCACTGAAGGAATTCCAAGCTCATCATCCAAGCTCTCTGAGCCACTGGAGTCTCCATCAAGAACTACATCAATGCCTTGTGACACTTTATTATTTCCTTTGTCTTTACATGTAGTGCTACTAGATGCACCTGAAGATGTAGAGCTACTCCTTAGTCTCCCAGACCAAGGACTACCAGATGATGTCTCTGGTCCACTAAGAGTCCGTGATTCTTGCTTTTCAGCCTGCACATGAGTATCATGATCATCATCATCATCCAATGCATCACCACTAGATGCATTCAAGTACTCATTTCATCAAAGATAGCATCCCTCCTCACTCTGAACTTACATGTAACAGGGTTATAACAATGATACCCTTTTTGCTCTAAAGAGTATCCAAGAAAGACACACTTTTTAGCCTTTGGATCCAGTTTCTTCCCCAACTCATCTGGCACATGAACATATGCAATACAACCAAACACTTTCAAGTGTTAGACATCAAGCTTCTTACCTGTAAAAAATTCTTCGGGGGTCATACCATGAACTGCAGTTGTGGGAGTTCTGTTCATAATATAAATAGCAGTATGAATAGCCTCAGACCAAAAATGCTTAGGCATATTCTTTTCAGCCATCAAGGCACGTGCAACTTCTGCAATATGCCTGTTTTTCCTTTTTGCAACCCCATTTTACTGTGGGGTATACCTACATGTGAACTATCTCTTTATCCCATGAGACCTCAGAAAATCACTGAACTCATTCGAGAGGTACTCTCCCCCTCCATTTGACCTCAGGCACTTTACTTTCAAGCCTGTTTCTCTTTCAACTGCAGCCTTGAAAGTTTTAAAGTACTCAAACGCTTCACTCTTTTCCTTCATAAAATATACCCACAGCTTTCTAGAACAATCATCAATGAATGTGACAAAGTATGAACTGCCTCCAAGAGATACATTTGTGTAGGCCCCCAAATATCTGTATGCACAACATCAAGGATATTTCTGCTTACATATCTGTCATGTGAAAAGGGTTGTCTTGCCTGCTTACCAAACTGACATGCTTCACATACCTTATGAAATTCTGCAATTCTAAATGTAGGCAAACCTATAACCAACCCTTTGGATTGCATTAATTTCAGCCTTTGTAAATTTGCATGTCCAATGCGTTTATGCCAAATTTCAATATCTGCAACAACACCTTTTCCTTTAGCATACATAGCAGCATTCATAGCAGGAATTCCAGCATCCAGAGTAAACATACGTCCAACTCTACTTTCCTTTGCAACCAACCTGCACTTGTCATTGAAGTCTTCTACAAAGTAGCCCTTTGCATTAAATCTAACTTGCAGCCCTTGCTCTACCATCTGACCGACTGACACCAAGTTCTTTTTAATAGATGGCACATGTAATACATCTAAAAGACTCTTTGTCTTACCATCATGCAAGGACAATGGAACTTTTGCAATGTGTGAAATTGGGTGGCATGAATCATCACCCGTTTGCACATAACCTATATTTTGCAAATCCTGTATCTCTCCAAACTATTATGCATGGCTGGTCATATGATTAGATGCACCTGAATCAACATATCAAACATCATCATGTGTTCCCTTTCCTAGCATAACATTGGGCTGCAATATGACCTGTTTTGCCACAGTAGTGACATACAATACCAGAGTTGTTAGAACCTCTGTTCTGCCATCCATTTCTTCCTCTAGAGCTCCCCCTGCCTCTAAAGTTTCCTCTGTCTCCAAAAACTTGCATTTCACCAAACTTTTGATTGAACCTGTTTTGCTGGGTATCGCCAGCACGTCCTATACCACAGGCTCTCGATGAGGATTTTCCACGTCCCCTTCCTGAACTCGAGTAAAATGCTTGGACCTGTTCACCATTTCTTTCAAACGAATCACCCTGCATATTGATCTCTTCAGTAATCATGAGAGAGATCAGCTCATCAAAATCTGGAAATGGCTTTCGTACATATACTGAAGTAACAAATGATTTCATGACTTCTCATTGTTAAGGCCACTTAGAGTGGATGAAACCAAATCATCATCATCTAGCATTGCATCAATCACTGCTAAGACATCTGCAATTCTCCTCACCTTCAAAACATACTCATTGATAGACATTTTCCCTTTCTTTCAACTCTTGCTTGAGTTGAATCTTTCGTGCCTTTGTATTTACTGAAAACATGCTTTCAAAAATTGTCCAAGCTGCATGTGAAGTTTATGCATTCCTGATATGTCCCAGCATAGTATTATCAATTACTGTAGATAGCTAGTACATCACCTTTTTGTCTTTCGCATTCCACTCTTTCCATGCTTTTAACTCATCTACAGTCGGAGGGATACCCAGCACTGGCTCCTTTTCTTCACCTAAAACAAATTCATAAAGGCCCTTTCCAATAAGGAAGTTCGTTACACAGAACTTCCATGAAGGGTAGTTGTTCTTGTCGAGCTTCTCAATAATGGTATTTCCACTGTTCTCTGCCATTATCACAAAACTAATACCAAATATCAAGCAAATCTTTTGCAACCCTCGACCTGTAGTGCATAGCAATACACCAGACAACCTTTTTCACTATCTGCTCAACAATACATGCAATCTGCAACTAGTTTGCAGATAAACCTTGTGTTTATTCGTTGGTAAACACCTTTGAACTTATAGATCTGAAATCTGTAACCTGTGCACTTGTATACGACAGACACAACTGAAATTGTAGGATACCTCGAACTGTTGTCCGCAATCTTGCGAGTCTAAAATAGGGCCTAAAATGACCTCAAATGGCCAAAGTAGCAGCAGGAAAGCTTGAAAGGGCAAATCTGCAGAATACACAGTGCTCTTCGTGCACACCAAATCTCACTGCAATCAGAGATTTTTGCTCTGCCCTACTTCTAGTGCCTCCACAGGCACTGTTCAAGAGAATAAGTAGAGAATGGAAGAATTTCTTACCCATTGCTTGCTTGCTCGAATCCTTGGCTCCTCTCCTTCGCTTTAGCCTTCAGAACCAGCCTCAATCAGTGGTGCAGCTCTGATACCATGTCAAGAATCGCGTGGTGGGGGGACTTGCTCAAGATGTTGCACCGAACACACACAGAATGCACAAGGAGAAGCTCACTCAAGAGACAAGAAGAGAGATGGAGGCCAAAACGTTTTCTTGCTCGTTTCTTCTTCTTCTTCCACACACTTTACAATGTATACAAAGTATAGATAAGATACAACATAAAGGAAAGTGGCCTACTAAGTCAAACAATGCATAACCGACTACACTAGTCGACTGGCTCTATAACTATGCCAGTTGTAAATAGATGTAACAACCTGAATATAATAAGTAATGAGTTAGTGGCCATATGAGAGTCATAATGACCATCGACGTGCTAAGTGTAGACATGTGGACCCATATAACCAAGTGGTCCATCATTAATGTCCACATGTGTTGAGCTTGTCATCTCAATAGTATTAGAGTTCAGAAGGAAAAGAGATGGAGACAAAGGATCAGGCCCAAGGGTAACAGACAGCTCCCTTCAGTTCATTCTCTATTCTCATCCACATCTTGTCACACACACACAAATCAACTGTATGTACAACACACATTCAAAGATCAACTGACCTAGATCTAATCATGGTTAAGTCAGTGTGACTTAACCTTATTTACTAAGATAAACAACTGACAGAAGACAAAATGAGCTTGAGTCTCAACACTCCCCCTCAAGCTCAAGTAGGATACTTGACTCCAAGTAACTCTCTGAAATGCACAAACTTATCTTTACCTAATGACTTGGTAAAGATATCTGCAACTTGGTCTTCTATTCTCACATGGACCAAATCAATGTCACCTGCAATCACTTTTTCCCTAATGAAGTGATAGTGTACCTCAATGTGCTTAGTCCTAGCATGATAGACAGGATTACTGGCTAGGAGTACACTACTCATGTTGTCACAATAGAGTGTGACAGGCCTGACTTCCTGCATGCCCAAATCATCAAGAAGCTTCATGAGCCATGTTGCCTCACATGCAGCTAGTGCAACACCTCTATACTCTGCCTCAGTACTAGAGAGTGCAACTGTAGGTTGCTTCTTACTGCTCCAGCTGACCATACTACTACCAAGGGAAAATGCATACCCACTAGTAGATCTCCTGTCATAGATACTTCCTGCCCAGTCAGCATCTGTATATCCTGTAAGCTCCAAAGGCTTATCATGCTCATAGAATAGACCATAATCTGATGTAGCCTTTACATATCTCAAGATCCTCCTCACTGCATCCAAGTGTGGCTTCATAGGCTTCTGCATGAACTGACTAATCAGTCCAACTGAATAGCTAAGATCCGGTCTAGTAATGGTAAGGTAAATCAGGCTACCCACCATTTGTCTATACATAGTGACATTCTCAATCTCATGCCCAACATTTGCAAGTAGCTTAACATTTTGTTCCAATGGAGTGCTCAATGCTTTGCAATCCAACATACCATACTTGGTTAACATATCCTGTGCATACTGCTTCTGCAACAACCAAGTACCATAAGATGTAGAGATAACCTCAATCCCAAGGAAATACTTCAGATCTCCCAAATCTTTGACCTAAAATTCAGCATGTAACATTTTCTTGATCTCTCCAATTCCTGTGACATCATCACCTGTAATGATTAAGTCATCCACATAGATAACTAATACTATATAACTAGCTCTTGTCTTCTTTGTGAATAGGCTATGATCAGCCTTGCCCATAGTAAAACCAAGTTTTTGTAAGCATGCACTTATCTTAGCATTCCAAGCTCTAGGTGCTTGCTTCAGCCCATATAATGCTTTCTTCAATCTACACACATATGTAGGAAAATCTGGATGTGCATAGCCCTCGGGCTGATCCATGTATACTTCCTCAACCAAATCACCATTGAGAAAAGCATTCTTCACATCCATTTGATACATACTCCATCCTTTAGATGCTGCCAAAGCAATCACTGTCCTCACGGTTGCCATTTTAGCAACAAGACTGAATGTTTCCTCATAATCAAGACCATATTGTTGTGCATACCCTTTTGCCACAAGTCTTGCCTTGTACCTTTCCAATGTGCCATCAGATTTACATTTCACTTTGTATACCCATTTGCAACCAATAGCCATTTTTCCTTCAAGCAATTCAACCAAATCCCAAGTGTGATTTTCAGCCAATGCTGAATATTCCTCATCCATTGCCTTACACCAATGATCATCCAAAATAGCTTCAGAAAACTTTGTGGGTTCCTTGAAGCTAGTGACTTTTGCCATATATGCATAGTGTCTCACTGTGTAACCACTGTATGTAAGCCTATCATAGGCTTCCTGACTCTTTCTGATATCCTCAACTGAGGTGCAGTATGAGACTCTCCTCTCTCATGAGGTGGTATATATCTATGTCTCACACCAGGAGTCACAACTGATGGAATACCAAACTCACTATCCAAGCTGTCAGTACCAGGTGAATCATAACCACAAGTGAGTGGCCCTATAACATCATCAAGTTTTCCTTTGCCTTTATCCACATCTCTCCCCCTCACTGACATACCCGTGTCAGTGGACAAAGATGCTGAAGTCCTCAATCTACCTGTCCAAGGGCTAACTGATGTAGTAGCATCTTTAGAAGGCCCAGAAATTTCTGCACTTTCATTTGTACCTGCATGTACATAAGGCTCATGATAGCCATCCTCATCATTCATCACAGTGATCTTCTTCTCATGCCATGATTTCAGCTCATCAAATACCACATCTCTTGAGACCAATGTCTCATGAGTGGAAGGATTGTAGCATTTGTACGCTTTCCTATCTTGTGCATACCCAATAAAGATGGCCTTTTCTGCCTTTGGATCGATATTTTTTCTCTTTTCATCTGGAACATGGACATATGCCAAGCATCCAAAAACCTTAAGATGGCTGATGTCCGGCTTTATCCCATAAAGCCTCTCATAAGGAGTCACCTCATGTATACCTGCTGTTGGTGTACGATTCATGACATACACTGCAGTCATTACAGCCTTTGCCCAATATGCATTTGGTAGGCTTTTCTCATTCAACATGGCTCTAGCCGATTCCATGATCACCCTGTTTTTCCTCTCTGCCACACCATTTTGTTGTGGTGCGTACCTGCATGTCAATTGCCTTTTAATTCCATGAGCTGCCAAGAAGTGATCAAAGTGTTTAGAAACATATTCTCCACCACTATCAGATCTCAAGCATGAGATGTAGCAAGCCAATTCTTTCTCCACATGTCTCTTAAAATCCTGAAAAGCATCCATGACATCACTCTTGTGCTTTAGCACATACAACCATGTGTACCTACTATAGTCATCTATGAATGACACATAGTAATGTGATCCCCCAAGAGATACATTCTGTGAGGGTCCCCATACATCAGAATGTACAAGCTGTAATGGTCTAGTAGTAGTGCTTACATGCCTCATAAATGGAAGCCTTGATTGCTTTCCAAATTGACAAGACTAACATACATGTCCCAATTCCGCATGCGTGAACTTAGGAAGTCCAAGTACAACTTGCTTATGCTGCATATTCTTCAACTTTGGAACATTTACATGTCCAATCCTTTTATGCCATATCTCAATGTCCCTTATTGCAGCACTTTCATTTGAGTACATAGCAGCATTCAATGCTGGAATTTTCGTATCCAATGTAAACATCCTGCCATTTCTTTTGCCTTTAGCAATGAGTTTGCATCCTTGACCATATTCTTCAATGTAGCATCCATCTTTATTGAATCTAACTTGTAGATTTTGTTCAGCCATTTGTCCCACACAAAGCAAGTTTTTGGTTATGGAGGGTACATGTAATACATCATAAAGACTCTTTTTCCTATCACCATGCATCATCAAGGGAACAGTACCTGTATGCATAATGTCATGTTGCGTATCATCCCCTGTGCAAACATATCCATGAGCACCTTCTACCAATGTGTCAAACCACTCTCCATGAGGAGTCATGTGGTTAGATGCCCCTGAGTCTATATACCATACATCATTTGCTTTGTCGTGTACATGCAACCCTTTCTTCACATGTTGCATTGCAAACAACCTATCATCCTCCTGCATACCACTAGAAGAAGCATAATTACCATGTTGCTTCCCTCTTGCTCTCTGATCATTCTGCTTTTTGTAGCAATCCTTAGCTACATGCCCGTATTTGCCACAATAATGACAATCCTTATTTGCATTTGATTGCTGTCCATAACTCATTTGAGGCTGCTGCCAAGTACCTCTTCCTCTAGGTGAATAACCTCCTCTTCCACGAGCATTTGAGGCACCTCTATTTGCTTGAGGCTACCTATTTTGCCATCCAGTAGCTTGCTGTCCACGGGCTGCATATGCATTTCTAGCACCTCTTCCTCAAAAATTTGATCTTCCTCTTCCACCTCTACCCCTTTGATTTGAGTAGAAGACATTGTCCCTACTGTTTTTAGACCCACTAGAACTTGTATTAAGTCCAAGTTTCACTTCTTCATGCAAAAGAAGTGCTACAAGTTCATCAAAGTTAGGCTGCTCCTGACGCACTGAAATGGAAGTATCAAACTGCTTATATTCCTGTCCAAGTCCATGGAGGGTAGTGGCTACCAAATTATCATCCTCAACTTCAGCTCCAATTGATCCTAGTTGTTCTGCAATGGATCTGATCTCACTGACATAGTCCTCAATAGACCTTCCATTCCTGGATATGTGGCTGAATTTTTGCTTCAGTTGTGTCTTTCTTGCATGAGTGACATGCCCATAATTCTTCATCAATAAGTCCCAAGCAGCTTTTGGGGAAGTACAATTTGCAATTTGCATAGCCTTTGTGTCTGACACACATAGTGACAACCAATGCAAGACCTTGCTGGCCTTTTCCAACCAAGTCCTGTGTGCCTTCAATTGATCCTGTGTTGGAGGTCTATCTTCCGGTAGCTTGGGCTCATCTTCAAGACCTGTGACTAGGTCCCAATAGCCTCTTCCAATTAAAAAATTAGACATCCGGAATTTCCATAGAACGAAATTGTTATAGTCCAGCTTCTCACCACCAACTATCTGAGTGATAGTATCCTTCTCTCCTGTGTTTGCCATTTTCAAGGTCTTCAGCTTTGCAAAAACCAGTAAATTTCAGTTCACAACAATGTCATACATATCTAAACATGTGGCAAAGCACTAAATGTAATAGCATTCCAACCAAGTAGCATTGTATGATTAGTAGACATGTAGGCATATGCAGCATTTAATGACGGACAACCATCTGTAATCAACAGTCTGTAAGTAACCAACTATATATTCTCTATATCCAAGTGAGGTTATTCTCAGCTCAACCAAGCCATAAACCACAGCAGTTATATGTCACAATCTATGGGAGTTAATACATAACTCAATAGACCCAATATTTGTATGCTTGCTGCAAACTGTTAACAGTCAGCCCCACTGCAAAAAAACTTGTAATGCAACCAGTATCTTTCACCAATAACCACTACTGCATTTCAGATGTCTGCTTTATTTCAGCTCAATGTGCATACAAGACAGAAAAACCAACTGCTCTACACTTTTTATACCACAAGCACCAAGAAGCACCAGTCTGTCTAGCACAGCAAAAAAACCAACATATGCCTTCCTAACCGTGTGGTGAGAATCTCAAGGCAACACTGATCTCGTCCTGTGGCTACCCTTTCTATCCAAGTACACATGACATGGATTTCTCGCTAAAAACGCCACCAACATTCTTCTATTTAGCCTTTCTTCACAGATTTGTGCCACATTATGCAAGCTGACATCTATCCTCCTGTGATTGGAGGCATATGGGTTAGACACCCGCCTGTCTCCTTTGGCTTTGTTTGATACAGCACCTAAATATCTCCTCTCGCCTCCTCCTGTCCATCCATGGAGGAAGAAGGGGTAACCATAACCATAGTTTGCTTCCATAATGTCATGTAGGCACAAGGCCCAGCTTGCAGTAAACAAATCACTAGCTCAGCTGGTTGCCCGCCAAACTTCCATGGCTTCTGCTGTAAAATTAGGATGTGTAGTAGTACTTGTGGCACTGTGCGGTGCTGCAGCCCTTATAGAATGGGCTATGGCGGACCACTTGGCATATTCCCCAGAGAACTTAGAGTTTGAGAGTAGACTGCGGTCGCTATTCGATGCCTGGAATGCCAAGCATGGGAAGCACTACCTTGCACAGGCTTTCGCAGAGAAGGAGAAGCGGTTTGGGATCTTTAGGCAGAATCTGCACTATATCCACCGTCACAACCAGAAGGGGTCTAATTTTACCCTTGGCCTGAACCGCTTTGCAGATCTGACCAATGAGGAGTTTAAGGCATGAGCCTTGTTCGGTGCCAGGACCGATTTCTTGAGGCAGGCAGGGTCGAGATCCGGCGCAGCTAAGAAGGTCGGAACCTGTGATACAACCAACCTGAACACTGCCTTGGACTAGAGAGACGAAGAGGTTGTCGAAAGCATCAAGGATCAGGACAGCTGCGGGAGCTGCTGGGATTTCGCATCCGTGGGATCAATGGAGAGTGCGAATGCCATTACAAATGGGGAGCTGGTGAGCTTGTCAGAGCAGGAACTGGTGAGCTGTGACTCCACTGACTATGGTTGCAACGGTGGCTAGATGGACTATGCCTTTCAGTGGGTGATTGACAATGGCGGCATTGGCTCTGATACCATATTAGAGTTCAGAAGGAAAAGAGATGGAGACAAAGGATCAGGCCCAAGGGTAGCAGACAACTCCCTTCAGTTCATTATCTATTCTCATCCACATCCTATCACACACACACAAATCAACTGTATGTACAACACACATTCAAAGATCAACTGACCTAGATCTAATCATGGTTAAGTCAGTGTGACTTAACCTTATTTACTAAGGTAAACAACTGACAGAAGACAAAATGAGCTTGAGTCTCAACAAATAGATATGCCCCTCCCCCCTCAATCTCTTCCTCCACTTAAGGAGAGGTAGCAAATCTTGCATAGGAGAGTGCAAGAACTCTATCACTCATACACGCGTCTTTGAGTATGGCCCCAAAGCGTAGTTCCACAAAGATGGCCGGAAACCATGCAAGCATGGATGGAGGTTCAAAACAAGGTGGCATTGCAACCGCAAACGGTTCATCAGGCATCAATACCACTAGAATCATGGCATCACTCCAAACCCAGGTTGCTTTATTATTAAATCATAGGTTATAATTACCACGGTAAAAAATCATATTCACATGCATCACATTAATCACGTGTTTGATAATTTTCTAAGTATGAACTTAGTTGTGATGTATGTAATGAGCAAGATAATTTCCGTTGTAAGATGACATCATAATAGGTGAAATTGAATTAGATAACCGCATCATAAAATACCAAAAATGTCGCGCATGAATTCCTGCATAAAGTGCATTGCTCCTTGCATAAGTTCTTGCTTAACATGCGTTTCAGAGGACATTGAAAGAAACAAAGTGCATGTCTGCATCGCAAGAAGAATCTAAGGTACATGTAATAACCTGCAGAAAAGATTAAAGTGCAGCTAGACTCATACAATGATCACATAAAGTTAGATCATTCAAGAAGGTTATATATCATGTGAATAGTTACATAGAGGATAATGTTAAGATTGCATGCATAGAAAGTACCTTCGCATGTGTGGCTTAAAATAATGTATGGACTATAGCAAAATTGTAAGCATTGAAATGAAGGCATGGCATTACGTCGCATGCATTAAAGCTGTTGGGAAAAATTCAACGTTGCTTGTGATTTGCCAAATGGGACTGAGATCCACGAATCCCATGACAAAGTCCTTGGTGACTTCAAGAGGGATAGGTAAAAGCTTAAGCACCTATGAGCATTATTAAGAGGGCTTAAGAAGATTATACTTAAGACAGAGTAGGAACTGTTTTAAATAGAACCATCTTGACCAACCATGATCAAAGGGATAGACAATCTTGATCAATTAAGATCAAAGATAAAGGTACATAGGTACTTTAAGGGACCTAGGAGATAACCAGCAAGTTGACCAACCGAGGACGGCGGGGTTTTCCATGACCTATTTTTACCAGGAGACCTAAGGTAAGGATAATTAGGGTCGGTAGAGTACAAACCCCCTAACCCGAAGAAAAAGGGGGAAAAAGAAACCTAGCTTGCCAAGCCCTTGGAATCTCGCCAAGTCACGAACGATCCAAGATCAAATGCTGGGAGCATTCGGGAAGAAGGAATCACACCTTAGCAGTTGGTCATACAAATGACCTTTGAAATGATCGTAATTGTACACTTAGGTACATTGTTTGAACTTCTTTGCTCAAGGAACTAATTCAAGGCAAAACACTTAATCCTTCAGGTTAAAAGCTTGGAGGGAAAGGCAAGTTCAGTTACCTTCGACTGTCTGCCTGGCCCTATCCAAGGGGGTTGTTAGCCGTGCCGGGTATATGGACCTAACCCACTGCGAGAGGTCTCTCCGTGGGCGCTGCTTGGAGCGGGAGGACGCTTGGGTGCCAGGGGAGGCTCTGGCTATAAATTCCTTGCCT